>NC_044914.1:7727837-8027837 GCF_001633185.2 Quercus lobata
ACAATGATAATCATGTAAATGTGTAGGAATGGATCTTACCCGAGTTGAGTGACGAGGTGGAATGTCTTGTGCAAGATCTTCAGGCGGAGCAGGAGCAGGGGACCCAAGCTCAGGGTTGGGTAGCTCGTCTTCAACCTGTGCATCTTCCACCTGTTCATTAAAGGGTGAACTAGGAAAGGGATCAAAGGTATCTGGTGGTTGGACAGAGGAGTCTATAGGAGGATCAGGAGCAACTATAGAAGGATCAGGAGCAGTTACAGAAGGAATATGTGCCTCATCTAGAAAAAGATCTAAAACAAAGGAGGAAGATAGGGAGGCATGGAAGTGAGAGAGCTCGACAAAGGAGCGATGTCCCAAAAGACAACATTGCGGGAGATACGAAGACGATAAGAGACAGGATCATAACACTGATACCCCTTTTGAGTTTCGCCATAGCCAAGAAAACAACAAAGCCTTGACCGAGGCTCAAGTTTGTTATGCTCATGTGGCTGAAGAAGAACGAAACAAGCAGAACCGAATGAGCGAAGGTGGTGATAGTCTAGAGGTGACCCAAAAAGGCGCTCATATGGAGTTTGATTTTAAATAACAGGACTTGGAATGCGATTAATAGCATGAAGGGCAGCTTCACCCCAAAAAGGAGCAGGAACTTTGGCAGAGAGAAGAAGAGCACGAACAGTGTCAAGAATATGACGAAGTTTTCGTTTGGCTTTACCATTTTGCTGAGAGGTACCTGGACAAGTTAGTTGATGAACAGTGCTATAGGAATGCAAAACAGCTTGGAAAGCATATTGAGTGTACTCAAGAGCACTATCAGATTGAAAGATTTTGATACGTTTTGAAAATTGAGTTTTAACCATTTTTGCAAAATTAGAATATACTTGCAATAACTCAGAACGATGTTTCATATTAAAAATCCAGCTATAGCGAGAGTAATCATCAACAAAGACAACAAAATATCGAGACCCATCAATACTAGAGACAGAGGAAGGCCCCCAAATATCAGAATGAATAAGGTCAAAGATATCAGTGGATATTGATTCACTAGTATTGAAAGGCAAAGCTGGTTGTTTTCCTAACTGACATGAAACACAATCAAAATTTTCTGTAGACACTGAACCTAACAGACCTCTAGAAGCCAATTGTTGTACACGAGAGGAAGATGCGTGACCAAGTCGAGCATGCCAAAGTGCAAGGGAAGGAGTAGAAGAAACTGCAGCAGCTGCAACAACAGAAACAGGAGCAACAAGTGGAAGACGAAGGTTGTCCACGGGAAACATACGCCCAACTCTGGGACCGGTCCCAAGCTCCTGTCCCGTCCTTGGATCCTGCACAATACACCCAGAATAATCAAAGATAATGCGATAACCTAACTCAACTAATTGGCCTACAGAAAATAAATTGTAAGAAAGGTCAGGAACATTAAAGACACTAGGAACCGAGAGATTAGAGGTTGAAACGGAACCTATATTATGACCAGACATAGTGGAACCATTTGCTGTGTGAATATTAAGAGGATGTGGTGCAGGTTTAAGTTCAGAAAATAAGGACGAGTGAGGAGTCATGTGATTGCAACAAGCAGAATCCATAAGCCAAGAGGAAGGAGACATACCAGATAAAGCTGAGAGAGAAGAGGAATAGGATGCATTACCAACCATACGAATGACATTGGTGATGATGTTTTTAAGGTCATCTATGGACATGGTGAAAGTGCGTCCTAAAGACTTAGACTATGCAGAGACAGGAGCCATTGGTTGGACACTCTCAGTGTTAGCAACAGTAGTAGCGGAAATAGACACAGCTGATTTGTTGCGATGATAGCAAGTCTCAATATTGTGGCCAAAACGTTTGCAAAAACTACAAAGACGTTTGCTGGATTGTTGGCGACGATTATTGCAACAAGAAGAAGACCTGTCCTTATTTCTCATTTAGAAGCAAAATATGCAAAAATGAAATCTACGCGAAAAACTGGGTAAGGAGGACCTGGACTGCAAAAAGTCAACTCTAGTCAAAAGTCAACGGTCAACCTGGTCAAAGTCAACGGATGACGTCAGCAGGCTGGCAGGTGATTACGTCAGCAGATGATGTGGCGCTAACGTAAGCAGGTGACGTCAGCTAGGGCTGACGTAAGCAGGCAGGATGATGACGTCAGCGAACAAGTTCCGGCGCGTGGGGAGCGCGTGACTACGCGTGATTGAGACAGGAGGCGCGTGGCGAGTTTTGGCGGCGCGTGGTAGAGCGTGCCTGTGACGCCGAGAATTCTGGTGGCGCGTGGAGGCGCGTGGAAGGTCCGATGAAGACGAAATTTCACAGAATGGCAGATCGGAGAGACTACTTTCCAATGATGCTATCTGTGGTCTGGTCGGAGAAGCGGAAGCGGTGGCGGCGGCAAGGCAGTGGTCTTTGATGTACTGGAGTCGCGGTGAAGGCAGCGGTACTGCTCACAAAAATGACTACAGAGGACACCCAAGAAGACAAGACTGCTTAAGAGCAGCACACCAAAGGATTAGAGCAGTGGCTCTGATACCATGTTAGAAATACTGAATGATTGTATTGTATTTCTCAAGTAATAGAATATACATAAGTGCCTTTATATAGGAAGCAGAGTGTGTAGTACAAGTAAGTGTGCTATACAAGTAAACAAGGTGGGCCTAAAGCCCACATACCCTAATACATGTTAACAAGGATGATATGATACAATTATGGGATGAGCTGACTGCTAGACTCACCTCTGAGGAGTTAGAATTATTCCTAGTGCAAGCTTGGATAATATGGAACCAGAGAAATGCAATAATCCATGGAAAGCAACTGCAGGTACCAGGTGTTCTGAACAGAAGGGCTGAAGATTATATGGAGGAATTTAGGAGCGCCTAATCTCGTCTAGCCACTTATTCCTTAAGCTCGAACCAGATCAGTTGGAGACCACCACCCCTGACTCGCTTCAAACTTAACTTCGATGCAGCGATTTTCAAGGAGGAAGAAGCCTCTGGATTTGGAGCCATAATTCTAAATGACCGTGGAGAAGTCATGGCTGCATTTTCAGGCAAAGGACCTCCAGTGTCTTGCAGCGAGGAAGCAGAAATTCTAGCGTGTCGTCGTGCGGTGGAGTTTGCGCTGGAGTGTGGTTTTATGGAGATGGTTGTGGAAGGTGATAACTATCTGCTCTGGAGTTGAAGAGAAGTTTGTCGTCATGGATTGGTCATATTATTCAAGATGTGCTTTGTTTGCTGCATGGCTTTAGATGGTCACAAGTGCAATTTGTTAAAAGGAGTGCTAATACTGTAGCACACCTTTTAGCCAGGCATGCAAAAAGTCTAGTGCATGATGTTATCTGGTTGGAGGAGTCTCCTCCACCTCTAGTACAAGCATTGTATCTTGATTCTATTTCCATTTAATAAGATATGAGGATGTTTTCCTCTTCAAAAAAAAAAAAAATGATAAAAGGGGTAGGAAAGTTAGTGAAAGTATAAGATTAAGTTCGGAAATTAATAAGAAGAAGAAAAAAAGAGTTAAAAAAGAAGATGAGAAAGACTGTTATAAATGGGTGGATAATGTGGCCGCTGATGTGGCTCAACAAGAGTGTAACAATAATAAATGCTACGCTTCAACTTTTAGAAATATATAAACTAGTAATATAGACCCATGCAAAGTGTGAGAATATAGAATTATTTTAAGACTAGTTATAGAGGGATAACTATTGTTATTATATATTATATTTTCCTAATTTTTTTTTATACAGCTAAAATTTTTAAGTTTCAAATTTATTATTCAAATTCTCATTCTCTTAAGGAGGTTATATTTTTCTAATTTCTTTTGGTATAACTAAAAATTTTAAGTTTTAAATTTATTTTTTAAATTCTCATTCTCTTAAGGAGGTTATTATGATAATAAAAAGTTATCATATAATTACAATTGGTATTATTCAAATAATTGATAATACTCTCAACCCAAACTTTTTTTTTTTTTTTTTTTTTTTTTCTCATTCTTAACTCTTAAGTAAGTACATTGAAATGGACCAAATTGAAACAAATGGACCTAATTAGACTGAAGTGGACCAAATAAACCGAATTGGACTAAAGTAGATCGAAATAAATTGAATCGGTCAAAGTGGACCGAAATGGACCGAATGCCAAAACGCAATAATTTTTTTTTTTTTTTTTTTGAGTCAGAAAAATGTTTTAAAAAATGGGAGGGAATGATTGTGTGAGGGGGATCCTCGCACTCTAAATCTGTAATCATCAAACACAAATGCGCAATTGACACTTGGGATTGGCATTCAATTACAAATTTTTATCCTAAAATAAAAGAGAGCTAGGTATAATAATCACCATTAGCTGCAAATATTGTCCGGTGGCTAAAAGTTCGAATAGAGAATAGATTACAGTTGATAGATATATGAAATGCTTTCTTAGTCAGTCAAAAAATAACTATAATACACTTTTTCTGAAGAAAAAAAAAATCAAGCATCTTCTAAGGAACTAACAAGAAAAATGAGTATGCATGCAGTATTGCAGTTTGTTTAGGAACTTGGTTTGGGTCAGTCCAGTTTTGAAGGGACTCTGAGATTGTCATCAAGGCTTTACAAAAAGGAGATATATCCGTGTCTTCCTTTGGTCACTTAACTAAAGACATTTTATCTTTTGTCAGCTGGAGTTTTTTTTCCTCTCATTCTATTAAGTAAGGTAATGCAATTGCTCATGTCTTAGCCTAAAGAGTAAAGTTTTCTTTTCCTTTGTTTGTTTGGATGGAGTTTGTTCCGCCAAATTGAGATAATGTTGTTGCTATTTACCAGCATCTTTTTCTCAAAAAAATAATAATGTTTCAGCCCAATTAAAGAAAGCTTAGAAATTTATGAAAATAATGAGCTGCAGAGGAAAGCCATATACATTAATGATAACTAGTATGTAGCCCCGTGCTACCGCACTGGAATGGATATATTATTAATCATGAGTTTATTCATGTTTAAAAGGCTCAGTTAAGTCTAAATTCATATTATTAACCAGAAAATTTCATTAACAAAACTTAACAGTATATATATTTTACACAGAAAGATGAACCTTGGTGACAATGTTTATCCAAAAGATCCATTCACGCTTTTGAATCTTCAATCTCTATTGGTGACTGAAATTTTCGCAGCTTAAAAAATTTAAAATTAAAAAAAAAAAAAAAAAAAACCCCTCAGAGTTGTACTCATTTTGTAGTTTTACGATGGGTCATTTTGTAACATGATGGGCATTTGTGTGAAGAAAAAACCTCTGAAGTTCTATGGCTGATAAAAGAAATTCTCTCCAATCTCTTTTTACAGAGAGAGGGGTTTGTGCGTGTTTTTATACATCCTTCATAGTTGTATTATCATGAAGCAGGTCCAATGAATTTAGATTGGTAATACCGATTCCCAAAGCATGAGTGTTTAATGTGTTATTAATTTCATCTCATTGGCTTCTGCACATGACAACAAAATTAAAAATAATTAGATTGTACACATGTATAGTAAAATTGGAGTCCAATTTCAGATTCTAATTGAACAATTGGAATGATAATATATGATAGTAACAACAATAGGAAAATTCAAATAAAATTTTGAATTAAATTGTAACAATTTGAATAAAAAATTCCAGTAGAAAGACAGGGTGGAGTGATCCACTCCAAGAAGGTGACCAAACTTGCGTAAATATAGAATAATAAATCTCTCTCAGGAAAATTTACATTGTTCATAACATTTACCTTCACTGAACATTTTAAAAACATAGTGACTCACATTTGCCATCTAGACATCTACAGCCGGGTCCTCTCCAATTCGCGTGAGATTCCATTGATCACTAAGTTCCTTTACAGCCTGCAAAAAGTATCATCCATCGGTCCACAGCAGTGCTTTCTTTATTGTTATAGGTGCCAAACCTGAACAAAAAGTCAAATATAAGGATAGTGAATTTTAGGCATAATGTGCATCTAATCACATATTAGCAATTTATAACAAATGTAAAGATGCAAACTTTGTAAGTGAATAGTAAACAAAACTCAGTGTCAGAACCAAGAAGAAAGCACTTTAATCCGAAACTCAGTGCAAATGTAAAGATGCAAACTTTGTAAGCAATTTATAACAAAGATGCAAACTCTGGCTTTGCTATCTTTTTGGAAATTATGCAATGTACCCAAACTAAGTTCTTATCACCGATATTAATCTCTTTGGTTTTCACGTTTGACTACAAAATCAAGAAAAAACTTAATTAGCACAGTAACTCACTTGACCCGATACATAGAAGTGGTTTTAATGAGAATGAGCTCACATACATTTAGCCACATGATGCAAAATTCAACTTCAATTTCAGATTCTAGACACATGGCACAAAATTAGAGTTCTAATTTGGAATTCAATTTCACACTCTCTCTGCTTCACCTATTATTTTATATATAGATTAATAGAGTCATTCGAAATCTTCTTTTAAAATAATAATCATAATAATAATAATAAAGTAACAATGTACACCATACAATTGCTAATTACTTTCTCATATTGAATGCCGAAATGGCATGATCACAAACAAATAGAAATTGTTTATTTAACCCCCTCAACTCCAGAAGGTCTAAATTCCAATCTAAGTAACAACGCCCTTATTAAAATCCAGCACACATGGAAAACAATAAAAAATACTTTAAGCCATTTGATTTAAGTGAAAATGAAATGAAACTGATGGTTTAAAAAATTATAATAATATTACTACTAGTCTACTGGCTGTATTATGAGTACACAGTGTCTGCCATACGAGGAGCCTGATTCTAAATGAACATGGGGTGATTGGGCCCAGCTTTATGCGGATGAGGCTGCAATCGCCTCTCCTTATGGACCTATAAAGCATATAAGCATGTACCATGGACCAAACTAGATAATAGGCCAGACTAAGAATTTCGACAAGAGTAGAAAGAATTTTTCTCAAAAAAAAATTAAAATAAAATAAAGAGAAGAAAGAATTGGTCTTAGCAATGAGTTGTATGTGTACAAGGCCAGTTTTCATTCCTACCTTTGCTTTTTAATTTTTTATCATGTGCTAAGTTCAATACAATCTGATAATTGTTTCTTTGACTACTATAGAGAAAATTTGAACTATGGAGCACGTATTTTGTTGACAAGAACTTCCTCAATTCATATTTAGGAGCTCAGGATAAGATGCCAGCATATTACATGTACAAAATGTTACAAAACAGCTTAGTAGCATAGGCATATCTATAGTTCAAAATTCAATATTCCCAAAGGGACGGGAAGATGGGAGTAAGCATACCAGTCCTTGGTAATTGGTAGCAACATAAATTATATCTATCAAGGCGGAACTAAAATTTTAAGAATGAGCTGGTCAAAGTAATAATAAATATAAAAATCTAACCAATTTAAAAAGTTCATATGAAAAATATGAAGAGTTTGGGGCCCAATCAATTTTTTTTTTTTTTTTTTTTTTTTTTTTTTTTTTTTTTTTTTTTGTTGTTGTTGTTGAAAATGTTAGATAAATTTAAGGGTGAAATTCTAGTTCTTGAAAAGTTTGGGGGAGCCATGGCCCCCAAGCTTAAGTATGTAGTTTCTCTCCTCTACCAACAATACTAACACTCATAATTGGGTCCAAAAAGATGACAATGGAGTGAAATAATTCCTTTAGAATGACAATAGACACTTGTAAGATGGATGTTCCAAAAAACAAAACAAAACAAACAAACAAAAAATATGGACAAGATTCCAATACAGTGTAAGCAAGCATGCAAATAGAAGCAAATCTATTAAATGTAAAGGAACAATAATACAGAGCAAGCATGCTTCCAAAATAGAAGCAAACCTAGTAAGTGTCAAGGAAGAATTTCATATGATCAGATAACTTCATATAGAACAAGAGTGCTAATTTTGAGGTGGCATGGATTATACTTCATGGACATCAATCATGGGTTCAACCCTTAATTGTCTCTCAAAAATGAAGATTTGATTCGACTAATGATGTTTGTTCCCCTAAATTGTTTTACATAAAGTGACCACTTATTTTAATAAAATGGAAAAATAAGAAAAATAATACATTCCTTTATTAATTGGATTACAAAAAATTCATGTCTTTTTTTTTAATGAACAAAAAATGGGTAGGGGGTGACCAACATGGCAATCCTACCTAAGTATGAGTGTATAACCATAGCTCAGCGCATCTTGTACATCACCCAAGACCACTAAACCACACTTCTCAGTGGTTCAAAAATTCACATCTTATTAGAATATAAAAAGAAAAATTACATAACTTTGTTTCTAGATATAATCTAAAAAAAATTACTTGGCTTTAAGCCCTATTTACATTCTAAAAATATTATAAAAAAAAATTAAAAAAAAAACATATAATTTCTTTCACTCTTTATGCGTTCTATCCATTCAATACGTACACGGATAAGAAAATGACAGAACAACAACAGACACTATGGGTCCGTTTGGATTGAGCTTATTGTTGCTGAAACTGAAAACTGAAAACTGAAAACTGAAAATACTGTAGCAAAATAATTTTTAAATGTGTAAATAGTACCGTGGGACCTATTTTTAATATTTTTTAATACATAAACAGTGTCAGCACAGTGTGTGAACAGTATATTCACTGTTTATAACAGTAAAATTTGTCCCCCAAAGTCAACAAATGCGGCCAAAAAAAAAAAAAAAAGAAAAGAAGGAGAAAACGTGATGGAGAAAAACGCAAACGCAAACGCGGAGCCCAAACACCCTCTATGTGTATGTTGGATTCCCTTAAAGCTGCGTTGCGTTTCTGAATTGCGTTTTTGTTCTTTTTTTTTTTTTTTTTTCACTCGTTTTGTTTTGGAGTAATGCGGTTACTGTTCATTGAACAGTAACCGCAAATGTTGACTTTCTGCAATGAACAGTGCACATATGTACTGTTCATGGACCCACAAATTACATTTTTCAGCAACTTTTTCATTAAAAATGGGTCCCACGGTACTATTCACACATTTAAAAATTATTTTGCTACAGTGTTTTCAGTTTTCAGTTTTCAGTTTCAGCAAAATAAGGGTCCGTTTGGATTGAGCTTATTGTTGCTGAAACTGAAAACTGAAAACACTGTAGCAAAATAATTTTTAAATGTGTGAAAAGTACTGTGGACCCATTTTTAATATTTTTTAATGTGTGAACAGTGTTGCTACAGTACATAAACAGTACTGCTACAGTGCAAAACAGTAATTTTTGTCCACCAAAGTCAACATATGCGGGCAAAAGAAAAAAAAAAAGAAAAATAAAAAAAACAAAGAAAACGCAAAACCAAAACGTGGACGCAGGAAAACGGGAAATCCAAACGCCCTCTAAGTTCTATCCAAACACACCCTATATATCACTGCCAATCTCATATTGGGAGTAATCGCAAGATGAGACAATGCAACAAGATGCTTCCAAAGTAAATAAATTGGAATTTTTTTTTTTTTTTGGTTGAAAGGGGGGTTAACTGCATTAATATAAACTAGCCATAAAGGGCAAAGTATTGGCTATAAGCCTTAAGGAATACAACCCCGATGCATCCGAATTCAAAATATTACAAAGTTCTTCTGAATAAGGAAAGTCTAAAACAACAAAAGTCCCAGCAAAAGTGCAGCCTCCTTTGGCAAGATAGTCCACTCCCTTATTCGCTTCCTGGAAAACACGTCTAATCCTGGCATGGTGAAATTGACTGAGGAGGTACCTGCAGTCATTGAGTAGAGAAGAAAAGGAATTAATGGAGGCTTTGGTAGAGTGCAACAGATCAACTACAATTTTTGCATCCAACTCAACAAGGATATGGGAGATGCCGAGTTGGGATGCAAGCCGCAAACCATCCTTTAGCGCCCAAAGTTCCTCAGTCACACTAGAAGCAATCCCGATATGTCTCATGTACCCCTTGATCCACTTCCCTTGATGATCTCTAATCAAACCACCCCCACCCGCCTTGCCAGGATTCCCAAGCGAAGCACCATCCGAATTTAGCTTAAACCAGTCAATAGGAGGTCTAATCCAGTGCACTTGTACAGCAAAACTGCGCCTAGCCTTCTGCACTTTACTCACACGGTAAAAGTGCTCTCTAGCAATCTGAAGACACATGATGCAGCTTCAGGTTGGGAGGGGAATTATCAAAAACAATCCTATTTCGATGCTTCCACAAAGACCAAATAGCAAAAGGAAATTGGGAGCACCAAGGAAAGCCATTAGCATGAATATGGTTGCTGCACAAACAGTTCGCCTTAAGCCACTCCAGCAGATCAAGATTGAGAAAGTCCACAAGAGCTTGAGGCACTACAATGCTCAACCAAAACTTCCTAGCCACAGGACAATCTCTAAGGGCATGAATAATAGACTCTTCCTGCATATGAATAATAAACGTGCAGACTCTTGCATGTTCGGCTTTAAATATGTTACAAAAAACTTAAAGCTAGTTTTAAAGCAAAACCCATTCACACAACATTTTCTTAGCTCCTGATTTTTTTAATTTTTAATTTTAGAGATAGAGTTCAATTTATAACATCCGCTTCTAATGATGGTCTATTTGTCCTTTACTATTAAACCAAGACACTAATTAATATTTGGTGAAAGCAGGAATAAAATCTCAAATCCCTTATTCGATAATTTGGCATGTGTGCAAAATAAACCTATTTTCCTTCTAATAAGAAAATTTTAATGGACATTTGACTCCTTTGGTTTCTGTGTTTTTGTTTTCTTGTTGGGAGAGAATTCATGTTACGAACTTTGTTTTTGTGGGAAATTTAATATATTATACAAGAAGGGAAGTCACAAACACGTTTCCATTTGAAGTACCACAGGAAAGTTCTTCACCTAATAGTACTTTCCAAATTTCCTCATGAGACAATAAAAATGACGTAAAATAAAACCTAGGCATTGACATGTACCGATGTACGTGACAATTTACATTGATTATTTTCACCTAACCTTTGACAATGTATCAACAACTGTTTGACTTTACAACACAGAAAGTTCTGAAGGACATACCCTGCATTTATTAACCCGTTTTTGTTACCGTATCTTCTTTATCATTTGAATCATTTCTTGGAATGCTGACCGACTTCCCATACCTTATAATTTTGCTAGACTTTATAATCATCATTAATTTAATTAAATTAACAAGAGGAATTCAATCTTAATTCATTCTTAATATTTAGGATCCTAAATAGTTGAATGAATTTAATCATATATAATATAGCCTAAAATGCAAAATGCATTCTCTAAATTTGACTAAAATTTATTTTAGTCCTTTAACTTTACACTTATTTAATTAAATTCTCTAAATTTCAAAGTTATTTAATTCAGGTTTTTGTCCAATTTTATTAAAAAAATTGTTAAATATGCAATTAACTAATAAAATATATATATTTTTAAAAAATTCTTACATAAAAATCTATAAATTTTTTTAATTTAATTTTTTTATGTAAAAATAATTTTTTAAGGACAATTTTTAACAAATTCGACATAATATCTTAATTGAATAAATTTGAAATTTAGAGTACTCAGTTGAATAAAAGTAAAGTAAGATGACTTAAATGAATTTCAGTTAAACTTAGAGGGTGCAATTTACATTTTAACCTATAATATATTATAACTCTATCAAGGACACAATTTTTTTCACAACTTATTAAGGTGGTAATTTGTAAGTGGTAGATAATTACTTTCACATGAACATACCACTAACACTACTTTTATTTCTACCACTCATAATCTATCAATAGAATATGTGAGAGTAAGTTGTATTACTAAACTTATTAAAATATTAAAATGGAAACTCAATTAATAATCCAAATTAAGATTCTAATTGTACTCTAATAAGAGTAATGTTAGAGATACAAATTTTTTTACAAACTGCTGATGTATGATGAGTGGTTATTGGTAAATGAAAAAGTGATATTAATGATAAACCTAGATGAAAACTAATAAAAAGCTAGTCACATTAACAGTTTGTAAAAGTGCTGTAAAATAGTTTGTGGTTGTAACATTACTCCTCTAAAAATGTGTCTAAGTGTTTTTTTTTTTTTTGTTGAGAATTGTGTCTAAGTGTATTTAATTATACAATACACTGATGTTAGATTTTGAATGTTAGATTTTAATTTACTCCAATTTCATATCAAGTGTCTTTCCAGATATACTGTCAATTATATTTACATGCAAATTCATGCATCTGAAATTATAAAATTTAAACTTGGGCTGAATTTAAATTTATTATACTTCTATATAATACTATAAATGTGTTCAGTTCTTTACTTATTATATAGAAACATTATAAATATAATTGTGATTATTTTTAATTGCACATCTTTGTATATGCACTAATTTTAAGTTAGTCATCAACTAATTACAAGTTTATCATCCCTTTTGAGTCATTTTATGTTCATATTGACCTTCAGATTAAACAAATAATTAATTTGTCAATTAAAATACCTAATTAGTCATTGAATTTTTATTCCATGCACTAAAAAGTACATCCTTCTCTTGGAGTTGAGCCAATGGGTCTTTAATACTTCATTAATTATAATTAATTCTTTTAATAATCAATTATAATTACTCATTTATTATTATGACTTGTCTTAAATTATTTAAAATTAAGCATGTGCTTTAATTCACATACATGATCTTATAAATCACTAAGTAAGGGATTAAAGAAGGTTCCTCCAACTTGATTTGGAGAAACACTTTATCTAAAATAAAAGTAAATTGTAATTTTCTAAAGAAAAAAAAAGTTTTTGAATTTTCTATTATCAAAAAAATTTCAGTTTTTCATTTTCAAAAAATTATTTTTTTGAGTTACACACGTACACTTACACATCTCCAAACCCCTTTTTTTTTTTTTTATTCTGAAAACAACAAAAATAATTGTTGTTTTGAATATTGGAAACAGAATTAAATTGAATCAATCAGAAAACAACAAAAACAAAAACAAACTCACAGTTGTTTTAAAAACAGAATTTGATTAAATACAATATATTAGTTAGATTAAATTAGTTTTTTTTTGGGGGGTATTTTACTAAAAAATCCCAAAAAAACAAAAAAATACACGTCGCTCTCATATATCAACAAACTTAACCAACCCAAAAAGGAGAAAACATACCATACATTCACTCACACACAAACACAAACACAAACACAAACACAACAACAATAACAGCAATCATTTCATTTCATTTTCTTTTATACTTTATATTGGTTTTGTTTTTTTTTTGCTACTCCTACTTTACAACAAATTTACGAGTAGAAAGAAAGAAGAGCTTTTGAAAGAGAGAGAGAGAAGAAAAACGACAATCATTATCATAATCAATCAGATCAGAAAAAATGGACGGTGGAGGAGCAGTGGACGGTGGCGGTGGTGTGCCAGCTCATCCTGGCGGAGGAGACGCCGTGATGACGGAGGCTCAGCCGGAGTCTCAGAACTCGATGATGCCGATGTCGGCGACGGCGGCGACGACGGAGAACATATCGGCGACGTTGAGTCACGGAGGGAGGTTTATTCAGTACAATATCTTCGGTAACATCTTCGAAGTCACCGCCAAGTATAAGCCTCCCATTCTGCCGATCGGCAAAGGCGCTTACGGCATCGTTTGGTCTCTATTTCTCTATCTCTTTGTTGGATTTCTTCAATTTCATTTTTTTGTTTTTCTGAATCGGAGAATTTTTGGTTCAGCTCGGCCTTGAATTCGGAGACGAATGAGCACGTGGCGTTGAAGAAGATTGCGAATGCGTTCGATAACAAGATCGATGCGAAGAGAACTCTACTTGAGATCAAGCTGCTTCGTCATATGGATCATGAAAATGTAAAACTCTTTCTCTCTCTCTCTTAATTCTTCTTCGATTTAATGCTTAATTTGGTTTAGTGGTTATTGATTACTTAGCTAAAACTGAAAAAAAAAAAAAAAAGAAAAAAAAAAAAGAGAGAGAGCTAATGAGGTATATTAGTGTGTTATGAAGTGTATTTAATTAATGGTAACGGTGAATGAGAGAATTGACAAATTGTTTCGATTTATTGCTTAATTGGTTTAGTAATTAGTAATTATTTCGTTTTTAATAGAAATTTGATTGCTTTATGTCACTTAGCAAAAACTGGGGGAAAAAAGAAACAATGAATTAGGAATAATAGTGTACTTAAATGTGTTTTGTTGTGTTGTCTATTTAATTCAAGTTGTTAAATGAGGAATTTAGTAATGCATTGAAATTATGTTAATATCGCCTTTTTCAGTATAAATCCGAAATAAGTGTCGATTTTGCTAAAAAGTTCAGTCTTTTGTATTTTCTTGATCTCTTCCAGTGTTTTATGAAATGAATGATAATAGAAAGCACAATTAAGCCGAAACTGATTCAGAATTTTTTTTTTCTTTTTTTTTTTTTTAAAATCTTTGACAAGTAAATAACTTCAATGAAAAAACAAGGTACACAGATAATGTGCTAAATATGTATTCCAGCGTTATCAAGAACATATTTGATTTATTCTACCACTTTCAGATTTGTAAATACGCTGATATATTGTAAATTAAGCAAACCGTTGTTTTTCTGTTTGTCATTTTTCAGTGATTCCTTTCTTGCCTTTTCAAATAATAAGATTAGTGTGTACTGACTACTGAGGTCTTGAATTGATATAGCATTATAGTACAATATGTATCCAGCATTTTCTGCACTAGCTCTTGCCATCTTCCAAGAAATTGCTCCTTTGCCAGACTCCTCTTGGATACAAATTCGTTGGTAATTTTTTTATGTAAATATTTGAGATCAACTTCTCATTTTTTATGGTAACTTGTTTAAATTATTTGATCTAAATAGTTGCAAGTTATATTATGTTGTGATATATCATCTATTAGTTGAGATGTCTTTTTGTGCATGGTTGTTAGTTTTGTGTTGGTGTAGTTGGGATGATCATGTATCGTTGGATACATGTGTCTATACTATATGGTAAGTTTTGTATTGACTTTATTAGTATGTATAGTCTAAACGTCTAATCCATAAGCATGTAACTTTATTTTGGGCCAGTGTAAATTTCAGATATTAGGCCTAATCTTGTCCAACAACTAAAAAATATATCAACATTTTGTTTTTTTTTTTTTGTTTTTTGTGGAGATCATTATGTTTGTCTTCATTCTCTTTAATTTTTAATTTTTATTTATGGATTTTTTTTCTCGTTTTTCGTTTGATTGACTCATCTATATCCTTCTATTATTATATGGATTAAGACTTTATACATAGGGTTATATGACCAAAACTAAAACAAAACTTGTTAGTGTGGCCAATTTGATTGTAAATCGATAAAATACATGATATTCTACGTGATATACAAATATAAAAAATCAAGTCACAATATGATTATAATTTTGAAAATCTATATTTATGAAGAACAAGAAAGGCATGTTAATGGGATTTCTACCATTTAGAAAATAATGGGTCACAAAAAAAAAAGGGTCTGAATATCTCCTCTCTTTCTCTCTCTCTCTCTTAAAAAAAAAAAAAAAAAAGAAGTCAGAACTTCTCATATTCACATGCATTTACCGAAAATCTAAAACACGTGTGAACATGAGAAATTACGCTTGAATAATTTTCACCTCAAGTATTGACCACTTTTATCTCAATCAACGCAAAAAGGCCAAAATCCAAATAAGATAGGGAAAAAAATACAGCATCATTCTTGTATACATAGGAAAGTTCACCAAAGCAATTGAAAATATTCCAAGATCAACATATTCATAAAATGGACAAGCTAATCTATATAAAACATTTGATTGCTTCAAACGTGTTGGACGAATCGTGGCTATTATCTAGCCATTGTACATCTCTAAACATCACAAAAGTGACATACAAGCCTAATAAGTTGTATGACCAGGAGAAGTTAATCCCATAACTCAGTTTTTTACATAGCTAATTCACCATTACGGCTCATCAAGAACTTCTACCATTAGGTTGGGTATATCCGGAGTCAACTTGACAGAGTTTGGTTACACTCGATGCCCAATTTCTCTAAAGTCTAGCTTTGCTCTAACAATCAATCCAAGATTTGGAGTGAACAGGATTTTTTTTCCAGATTTGACAGACAACTTTGGTCAATCAATCTTCCATAAAAAAATGTCTTTACTCTTCAGTTTTGGCTAGTTCCAAATTGTTAACAATCATACAAGTACAAATTCTTACCAAGATTAGCAGAATGGTCCTGGCTAGAAGGTGATATAGTAACCCTGCCAGCAGTGCATAAGATTGTATTTATGGATATATCACCATTTGAATGATATTGTAGAGAAATCTATGAGATGCAAAAATAGAGAAAAATATGCGCCAAAGAAAAACAATTACACAAGACATTATTTATGTTATGTGGTTTAGTAATTTGTCTATGTTTACAGAGTTATAGTGATTTCACTATTTGCAGTAAAAAATGCACGATTTTGTTGTACAATTTTCTCTTTGAAAAAAACACACCAAACCCTAAACTAAAAACAACAGTATTTCACTTATGCACAGAGAATTCACAATGGGCTAAATATGAGTCTAAAAATTTTCCCCAAGGGCATTGCCCCAGACCCCCATGAAGCGGAAGCTTGGGCCAATTCAAAAAGACATTACAAATTTTGGTACATATGTACAAATTGATACATTGTCAATTATAATAAAAATCATTTCTAACATTCAATTTGTATATAACATTCATTATTGGGTTGCTTAATAAAATACTGAAGCTTGCCATATTTCTCTTGCTTCAGCTGTAGGTATGAAATATATTTCAAGCCTACGTATGGCAGCACAAGGATTAAGCAAATGACAAGAACTATAGTTTGTATGGAACCTCCTAGATATAAAGAAGGGAATGCTGAACAATAACCCAGTTTAGACCTTAGAGAAACACCCGATTGTGAAAATGGTGATAAAATATTTTACAGATAACAGCAAAAGGTATACATAAATATGCTAAAGACATTTTTTTGTATTCTACAATGACAATGGTTAATCCAAATGACAAAAAAGAAGACATAACATAACACTAGGAGGTCTTTTCTAAGTAATCATGACAAAAGGTATACCTTCAGTATATAATGCAGTTCTTGGAGAAGACTTTCTATTGTTGCTGCATATGAGGTCACCTATTTAAAATATTAGAGTACTATATATAAGCAGCAATAATTGAAACACTGACCACCACACTTCACATTCTGATGCAATTGCAATAGCTTTTAATGTTTTCCATGTACGAGCCCCGGGAATTGAAAAACAGAGTGCTACTGAAGAGTGGGTTTCCAACTATTTCAACTACTCTACCCGAGATTTTAGCAAATCTGTCAAATTTAGAACCTGCATTAAAAACATTCAATATAAATTTAGTCGCAACCAGAAGAGAACTACATTTTCCAGTGGATTTTATGGGTAACAAGAAAAAGTAATACAGTGAGTAATAGTAAAGCTTAAAGCTGGAAGTATTAACTAGGCACAAATTTGTTCAACCTTGATTAGAAAATAGCAACTATCCTTGATTCTTTTCTGGGTAGACTGCGAAATTAGTTTATGAAAGCAATTTAGGTTTAGCACTCATACCTGTATGTTCTATCTTTTTCGCTAATAATATAAAAGGTGTGAATGTTAGCAAACGTTATACCAATTCATATTGGACACATACGAAAACAAAGGGTACTGCATAAATAAACACAAAAATAAGTACCACTTGACTTGATTCTATCCTTAGAGGTCCAGAATCTGATAATTTTTTTGTACTCGCCCAGACAATTCTAGTTTCATTCCTACTCCTGTATAGAAAGCAGCCTCTCTCTTCACCCACGACAGTTTTCCTTGGCATATCATAATTTACAATACATGAGTTGTCATCAACCAAGCATGACTCGTTAGTTTTTCTTGGTAAAATACTATTTTGATCCCTAAACTTTACTAGAAGGTTTTTTGTCCCTAACTTTAAAAAGTTATTATTTAATCCCTAAACTTTGTAAAAAGTTTTTTCAATAGTTTAGAGACAAAAATAGGGATGAAAAAATAACTTTTTTAATAGTATAGGGATGAAAAACAAATGTTTAGTAAAGTTTAAGGACATAAATAAAACATTTTCAATAATTTATGAATAAAAGATGAACTTTTCAATAGTTCAAGAACGAAAAATGAATTTCTTAAAATTTGAGGATGAAAAACAAATTTTTGATAAACTTTAGAGACCAAAATAATATTTTACCCTGATAAAAATCTTTCCAAGACCAAAGGAAGCCATCCATTGCCTAACACCAAACAAAGATTAATTTTCTTTTCTCTCAAAAAGAAAGTCTGATACTTGAGAATATATGCATATATGAATATTGAATAGGCAAATCAGCACTCACCCAACACATCAATAACGGATTTCAATTCCACAGTTCCTTCCTATAACATCATCCACATCACAAGTTAGCAACGCAACCAAGAGCGAACTGTTCTAAAGACATAGAAGGATGAACTTACTCCAAACATTATAATCCCAACTGCAGGTGTACAACACCAAACAGAGGCTTTGTAATCCATAATATACTTCAAAAACTTGTCAATCATTGCCACTTGATGTTAAAAATTAATAAATGACAAAAAGTTGTAAAGAGTCCACAGATCTTAATCTAATCTAAACAGATATACTTGCTCAATTTGCCAATTTTCTCTGAAAAATGAAGGTCGAATCCTTCATTATTTTGAGCACCCTGCCACATCATTTAAGATGGGCATTTCAAGATAAATTTATTATTTTAACATAATATCAATATTTTCACATTAAAACCCCTGTAGAGAAAAAATCAGCATTCATGGTTTAGTGCCAAATTTGTCACCTTCACTGTTTGTAGAAGTGAGATAGCCTCAACTTTTAATCCTGGTACATAGCCAATACTCAAAACAATGCCATCATTTATATCTTCTATGTACCCACCAACATCATTGTCTGAATCACCAGCAATATATCCCCACGTGACCAACATTAACATTTAAGTAATAAAAAAATTAAACAAAAGACTTGTAAAAAAGAATCAACAAAAGTAAAACCATTATTCTTCTGTGATAGCTTCCCCAATAAATGACAATTTACCAATTAAAAAGTAGCTGAGAAAACTTTAATTTTTGAACATTTTATCTATATATATTACTATTCCTTAACATTGAACATACATCTCATATAGAAAACTTTAATTTGACATGTCAATAGGCATACAAGTGTCTCAAACTCTACAATTTACAATAACAATGCATTTTTGCAGTAACTTTTCAGCAGTCAAATATTCAACAAGAGAAATTTATGCATTAGATAAACATTAACTAGAAAAAACAAGTGCACAGAGATTGGAAGAAATGTTAGACTTTGAGATGTTGATAAAATGTAGTTGATTACTAACAAGTAACAACAGAACCATTTCCTAAACAAAGAAGAAAAAGCAGATGCAAAAGTAGAGAAGAGAAGTAGGAAAAAAAAAAAAAAAAAAAAAAAGAGCTTGCCAATGGCAGCATCGAAGGCATCTCTTTCTGCAATGATTTAGCAGAAACAGACATACCCATTTTCCTGAAGAAGAAGAAGCTGGACCAAATTTACATGCGGTGGCAAACTTGTAATTAAGGAGGACCAAAATTTACACTATACTCGAGAAACATTTCATTGATATTGAGTACCGTCTTAGAAAAAATTCTCCTTCTAATTACAAGTGGTGGCAGACTTTTAATTAAATCAAACATGCCTTCAATTTTATTTTCTATTTTTTGGGTAAAACTAAAACTAAAATATATTCCTTCTTTAAAAAAAAAAAAAATATAGTGTAGTAACCTTTTTCTTTTTTTTTTCGGAGAAATAGTGTTGTAACTTGTACATAGGTTATTCAATATATTTTTTAGGAGGTGAATTTAACCAATAAGATAAAAATAGTGTTATCTTTTCGAATAATAATTAAAATAAAAACAACCAAATGTTTGAAATCTACTAGAAACAATTTTTTGAGAATTAATTCAATTGGGAAACTTAATTTACTTATAAGTAATTTTTACTTTTTTAAAGAAATTATATAAGTTAGCTCAAGACTATTCTACTTTTTCTGAATAAGACATTATTCACAAACATAGCTTCGATTTTCTTTTTCTCCTTTAAAGTTCCAGAAGTCCACAGAGTGCTGGAACCGACTTTAAGTTCATTGACAACTCTAATTATGGCAAAATATATATTTCACTGATTATTTCTCAAGTGCACACTATTTTGTCACAATTGTTTCTCTGTGAAATTTTTGTTGCATTACATAAAGTGATTTAGGAAAGATGTTCACAACTATTACTTCTTTGGCTAGTAATGGGTAAAATGTGGAAAATTGGTAACCCAATGACAATACTGATATCTTTAAAGCTATGACACTTGATTTGTGTGTGTGCACTTTTGTAATTTGCTTTGCTGTAATAATTTGATGCACCATTTGCTGGGGTTTCAATAAATAAGTTTCTTTTCCACCGGTTTGCAGGGGTTTCTAAAAGACAAGTTTCTTTCTCATTATAAGAAATTCCGTGGAGTTATTTGAACTGCTGCATTCAAGATGTGACTGGTCTTATAGGGGCATGATAAGGTTCAGGACAACTAAAAATTTAACGATTAACATCTCTAATTGGCATTACTTTTTAACTTGTGATGGTAATTTTTTTTTAATTTAAAATTTTAATGATGGTAAATTGTTCAAGTGCATCTCTCTATTATAATATCTCATATTCTTTTGAATTGCCATATTCATATATGCTTAAAATTCCCTCTAAATGGAATACAAGCTTGGTTTCAAAAAGTGGAGAATGGATGTTAGGTTCAATCCTAATTTTTGGCATTCGAAGAGAAATGTCTGAAAAATTTTGGTGATATTCTGTTGTTTAAATAACATTTGGATCTCCCAAAATTTCAAAACTGAGATTAGGGTAAATCACAATGCCACATGAATCAAAGCTCTCTTAGATAACTTGATTTTTCCAAATGTTGTTAGGAGATTTTGCATTATGATTTTGTGTTGGGCATTGCCCAAAAATAGGAAGAGGATGCCCCATCAAATGTGTCTTATATGGCTTAACATAGTAACAGCTAAGGTATTTTCAATATTGAAATGAACTGCAAATCCATCTGTAACCCTTTCATTAGTCTAATCATGGTGGCCAAAGAGTTAATTGGCCCTTTTATTGTCTAACAGGAAACAGAATTTGAAAACGATTACAAGTACAAAACAAAGTGTTCCTGATAAACGTTATTTATATACAATGAAATACTATGAAAACTAAATCATCTTAGGAAAAATTTCTCAATATTAATAAAAGGGAGAAACACTGTAAAAGCTTTTGATCGTGATTATTGATTATTGATTACTTAGCTAAAACTGGAAAAAAACAGCTAATTAGGTATAATAGTGTGTTATGAAGTGTATTTAATTAATGGTAATGGTGAATGAGAATTGACAAATTGTTTCAATTTATTGCTTAATTGGTTTAGTAATTAGTAATTAGTAATTATTTCGGTTTTAATTGAAATTTGATTGCTTAAAAAAAAAAGAAACAATGAATTAGGAATAATAGTGTACTTAAATGTGTTTTGTTGTGTTGTCTATTTAATTCAAGTTGTTAAATGAGGAATTTAGTAATGCATTGAAATTATGTTTATTTAGGATAAGTTTTTGAAAGTGAAAATGCTTATTTGTGTTAATATCGTCTTTTCCGGTATAAATCCGAAATAAGTGTCGATTTTGCTAAAAAGTTCAGTCTTTTGTATTTTCTTGATCTCTTCCAGTGTTTTGATAATAGAAAGCACAGTTAAGCCGAAACAGATTCAGAATTATAAAAAAAAAAAAAAAAATCTTTGACAAGTAAATAACTCCATTGAAAAATAGATGAGAAAATACAATGAAAAAACAAGGTACATAGATAGTGTGCAAATATATGCATTCCAGCGTTATCAAGAACATATTTGATTTATTTTATCACTTGCAGATTTGTAAATACGCTGATATATTGTAAATTAAGCAAACCGTTGTTTTTCAGTTTGTCATTTTTCAGTGATTCCTTTTTTGCCTTTTTAAATAATAAGATTAGTGTGTACTGACTACTGAGGTCTTGAATTGATATAGCATTATAGTACAATATGTATCCAGCACTTTCTGCACTAGCTCTTGCCATCTTCCAAGAAATTGATCCTTTGCCAGACTCCTCTTGGATACAAATTCGTTGGTAATTTTTTTATCTAAATATTTTAGGCACTGCAACGTTGTAGCAGATGCTCTAGCCAAAAAAGCCAAGTTCTCTAGAGAGTCTCGGGTTTGGACTGTTTCCCTTCCTGATGAAATTGTTCCTCTTGTAGCTTTTGACATTCATTGAGGTTTTGTTTTCCTGAATAAAAGCCCAGTCTTCTTACAGACTGCTTTCTCAAAAAAAAAAAAAAAAAAAAAAAAAAACTTCTCATTTGTTATGGTAACTTGTTTAAATTATTTGATCTAAATAGTTGCAAGTTGTATTATATTGTGATATATCATCTATTAGTTGAGATGTCTTTTTGTGCATGGTTGTTAGTTTTGTATTGGTGTAGTTGGGATGATCATGTATCGTTGGATACATGTGTCTATACTATATGGTAAGTTTTGTATTGACTCTAATGGTATGTGTAGTCTAAAGGTCTAATCCATAAGCATGTAACTTTATTTTGGGCCAGTGTAAATTTAAGAGATCAGGCCTAATCTTGTCGAACAACTAAAAAATATATCAACATTTTTTTGTGTGTGGGGATCATTGTGTTTGTCTTCTTTCTCTTTAATTTTTTTATTTATGGACTTTTTTCTCTTTAATTGTTTCATTTGATTGTCTCATCTATATCCTTCTATTATTATATGGATAAAGACTTTATCTATAGGGTTATATGACCAAAACTAACTTGTTAGTGTGGTCAATTTGATTGTAATTATTGTAAATCGATAAAATATATGATATTATATTTGATATACAAATATAAAAAATCAAGTATTACACAACTGGCACCAAAGTCTGAATTTCTCCTCTCTCTCAAAAAAAAAAAAAAAGTCTGAATTTCTCATATTCACATGCATTTACCGAAAATGTAAACGTTTTTGTTTTTTTTTGTTTTTTATTTTTTTATTTTTTTGAGAAACAAACACACACACAAGTGAAAATGAGAAATTATGCTTGAATAATCTTCACCTCAAATATTACAAATTTTGACCACATTCACCTCAGGTATTACAAATTCTGACCACTTTTACCTTAATCAATGAGGCCAAAACCCAAACAAAATTGGGGAAAAAATACAGCATCATTTTAGTATACATCGGAAAGTTCATAACAGCAGTTGAAAAATATTCCAGGACTAACATGTTCATAAAATGTACAATTAGGTTGGGTACATCCAGAGTCAACTTGATAGAATTTGGTCACACTCAACGCCCAATTCCTCTAAACTCTATCTTTGCTCTAACAATCAATCCAAGATTTCGGACATCAAAGAGCGAACAAGATTTTTTTTTTTTTTTTTAATCCAGATTTGATTGACAACTTTGGTCAATCAATCTTCCATAAAAAAAATTGTCTTTACTCTTCAGTTTTGGCTAGTTCCATGTTGTTAACAGTCATGCAAGTACAAATTCTTACCAAGATCAGCAGAATGGTCCTTGGCGGAAGGTGATTAGTAACACTGCCAGCAGTGCATAAAGATTGTATCTATGGATATATCACCATTTGAATGATATTGTAGGGAAATTTGTGAGATGCAAAAATAGAGTAAAATATGCGCCAAAGAAAAACAATCACACAAAACAATATTTACATGGTTCAGCAATTTATTTACGTCCAAAGAGTTATAATGATTTTACTATTTATAATAAGAAAATATAAAATGTGGTAGTACAATTTTTTTTTCTCCTTAAAAAAAACACACTAAACCCTAATCTAAAATCAACGGTATTTCACTCATACATAGAGGATTTACAATGAGCTAAACATAGGCCTAAAAATTTTCCCCAGGGGACCCCAAGAAGGCTTGGTCTATGAAGTGCAGGCTTGGACCAATTCAAAAAGACATTACAAATTTTAATACATGTGTACAAAAAATTATACATTATCAATTATAATAAAAATCAATTCCCATTTTATATAGTAAAAAATCTACCAATTACATTCATTACTGGATCACTTAATAAATTATTGAAGCTTGCCATATTTCTCTTGCTTCAGCCGTAGGTACGAAAATATATTTCAATGCCTACATATGGCAGCACAAGGATTAAGCAAAAGACAAGAACTATAGTTTGTATGGAACCTCAAGATATAAAGAAGGGAATGCTGAACAATAACCCAGTTTAGACCTTGGTGAATGGTGATAAAATATTTTACAGATTACAGCACAAGGTATAGATAAACATGCAAAAGACATTTCTTTGTATTCTACAATAATGACAATAATTAAACCGAATGACAAAAAAGAAGACATAAAAAATAACACTAGGAGGTCTTGTAATTAAGGAGGACCAAATTTTACACGGTGCTCGATGAAATTTCATTGATATCGGGTGCCATCTTCCAAAAAAAAAAAATTCTCCGCTAATTACAAGTGGTGGCAAACTTGTAATTAAATCAAACATGCCTTCAATTTTATTTTCTTTTTCTTTTTTTTTGGATAAAACTAAAACTAAAATATAATCCTTCTTAAAAATATATATATATATATATATATATATGATATAGTGTTGTAACTTGTACATAGGTTATTCAGAATTTTTATTTTTAAGGAGGTGCATTTAACCACTAAGATAAGAATAGTGTTATCTTTTCCAATAATATTTTTGAAACAACCAAATGTTTGAATTCTACTAGAAACTATTTTTTGAGAATCAATTCATTTGGGAAACCTAATTTACTTACTATAAGTAATTTTTTCTTAAAAAAAAAAATTATATAAGTTAGTGGAGTCTCAATATTTTCAAGACTATTCTACTCTTTCTCAGTAAGTCATCAGTAACAAAAATGACTTTCAAAGCTTTTTTCTTCTTCTTTAAAGTTCTAGAAGTTCACGAAGTGCTAGACCGGACTAATTTCATTTACAACTCTAATGATGGCAAAATATATAATTTATGTAAGTAATTATTTCTCAGGTTTGGAACTAAACTTCAAATGTATTCGTAACACTAACAAATCATATTAAGATTCATAGTCTTAATATAAGCCTATTTAAAAAAATCTATATATTATTACTTTCGTGTTTGTGTGTTTTAATAAGTATTACTATTTCCTCAAAAAAAGAAAAAAAAAATTCATAGTCTTTTCTCAAAAAAAAAAAAAAAAAAAAAGATCCATAGTCATATAGTCAACGTTTTTTTTTTTCTCTCGTAAAATTCCATATAATGGGGAACATGAAACTGTGAAATTACCTTAGAAATTTGAGCTAGTAAATAAAGACCCTTATAAAATTGAAAGTCAACACCAAATATTAAAGACAATTTAATAGGAGCCCAAATGACTACATTGTTGGTAGACCAGAATTCTATATGTATAATCAATCTAAAGAAAATATGGGAATTGATTATTCAAATCAAAATATTATTTATTTATTTTTTTTTGGTTTCAGTAAAGGAAAATTTGAAGGTCTGCACATAATATGCATATCCTTCATTTGTGTTACCTGCATTTACATAAGCTGATCTTGGGAAGCACTCTTAAGTTCATATAGCTTACAAGCAAATATTTTTTCTTTGTCAACAATCTCATAACCTTTATTTGCTTAGACCCCTCAACTTGTTTGATGATATGGTTACCTATGTCTTCTTTTATATAAAGAATGGCTACATATGTCAGTTGTACTCTTTAGTTCAAGAGTTGTTAACTTGAAATTATTTAATTGATAATTGTTTATCGCAGAAATTGAAGATGTGGAAGAAGCAGCATTAGTATCCCTGTTATTGATAGCAAATGCTATTTATACATTCAAGTTTTACTATAGAACATTGTGGTGTTTGGAGTGGGATGGGCAATGTTGAGAACATTGTCTGATATGCTTCAATGTTGATGAAGAAAACCAAACTCGTATTGAACATTTGAAGCAAAAAACCAAAAAAGAGAACGCTTGAGAGGCAAGAACTTGCTTAGTTGGGAGAATAGATTCTGGTTTTGTCAGTACTTCATTTTGTTGGATGCCATTAGATGAGTGTTGACTCTCTACTCTAGTTTATGAATTTTTGGACTTTGTATTGATTGTTTTCCCTCATAAAGGGCAGGAGAGACCATACAACAATTCCTGTATACTTTAATTCTGATCCAAAATCATTGTACAATTATTTTTAATTGATTAAAATTACTATTATAAAAAAAATTTTGAAAAATCTTTTTATCATTTTTTGAGGAGAATGTTCTAACTTCTAAGTACATACATTGGTAGCATCCTAAAAACTTATACTATGAATATTAAAAGATATTAATTGTAAAAAAGTCGAAGAGTGGACATGGACTTCATAAACAACAGTTTAGTTAATCAAATTAAACTCACATCTTCAATTCGTTTTTTATTTTTTCTGATTATTATTCTAATTTTTTAATATCAGTATATCTTGCACTATACTCCCAATTCCAAATTAATTCTTTGGGAGATGCCATTCTAGTTATCATGGAAAAGCCATATTAGAGATTGAAACTTGCACTATTTTGTAACCTAAAGAATAATAATTACGCCGCATGAAGCAAATGTCACTAATTTGAATCTTTTATTCTCCCTCTTCTTCTTGCTTATCCAAAGAAAAAAAAAAAATGTGCACACTAGTTTGTCACAATTGTTTCTGTGTGTAATTTTTGTTGCATTATAGGCGTCATTAACATTGAAGTTTCTTCCATTAAGTGACTCGAGAAAAGATGTTCACAAGTACTGTATCTTTGGCTAGTCAAGAGTAAAATATGGAAAATTTGTAACCTAATGACAATACTGATAACTTTAAAGCTATGATACTTAATTTGTGTGTACGCACCTTTGTAGTTTGCCTTGGTGTAATAATTAGATGCCCCATTTACTGGAGTTTCAAACTTTCAATAAATAAGTTTCTTCCCCACAGGTTTGAAGGGGTTTCTGAAAAACAAGTTTCTTTATCATTATAAGAAATTTTATGGAATTAATTGGCCTGCTGCATTCAAGATGTGACTGATAAGATTCAGGACAACTAAGAATGGAACAAGTAACATCTCTAATTGGCATTACTTTTTAACTTTGTGATGGCAATTTTTTTTTTTTTTTAATTTTTAATTTCAGTGTCGGTATATTGTTCAAGTGCGTCTCTCTATTATAATATCTCATGTCATTTTGAATTGCCATATTCATATATGCTTAAAATTCCCTCTAAATGGGATACAAGCTTGGTGTCAAAAGTGGAGAATGGATGTTAGGTTCAATCCTAATTCCTGGCGTTTGAAGGGAAATGTCTGAAAATTTTTGGTGAGATTCTGTTGTTTAGGTAACATTTGGATCTCCCAAAATTTCAAAAGTGAGATTAGGGTACATCACAATGCCACATGAATCAAAGTTCTCTTAGATAACTTGATTTTTCCAAATGTTGCTAGGGGATTTTGCATTATGATTTTGTGTTGGGCATTGCCCAAAAATAGGGAGAGGATGCCCCATCAAATGTGTCTTATAAGGCTTAACATTGTAACAGCTAAGGTATTTTGAATATTGGAATGAACTGCAAATCCATCTGTAACCCTTTTATTAGTCTAATCATGGTGACCAAAGAGTTAATTGGCCCTTTTATAGTCTAACAAGAAACACAATTTGAAAATGAAAAACAACTTGAAAATGATTACAAGTACAAAACAAAGTATGCCTGATAAACGTTATTTACATACAATGACCTACTATGAAAACTAAGATCATCTGAGGACAAATTTCTCAATATTAATAAAAGGGAGAAGCACTGTAAAAGCTTTTGATCATGATCCATATACTTGGCATGTAATCTTGAGAACTCCAGTTCTTTCTTGCTAAGGACAAGCTCTAGTTTAGAGCAAGTTTCAACGATGGTTGATGATGTCAAAGCTGAAAGTGAGACAGCAGAACATGTTTGGAATGGCTATATTGTTTGATGGCCTGTGTAACACTGAGTAGAACCTCTGTATTCTATTTTTGGTTAGCGCTTTGTAAAACCAATGTCAGAATTGGTCCAACTCGTTCACAAGAATAAAAACTCACCAATTTATAAGAAGTTCAATTCAAAGAAGCCAGCATGGTCATGCATATATGGAGCTACTCAGGAGAGTCAAACAATGTAAGAATGCCTTCTAGTTCAACCACTGTTGTGCATCTCACTCTTTTCCCCTTCAGAAGATGAAGGAATGCAAAAGTCATCAGAATCTATCAACATAGTGGCAGTTCGAACTAACACATTCCAGTTTTAGTCATAACTGACTTAATTGTTAGAAATTTAAAGCCTTATTTGTTAGTAATACGATTAATGTCTAAACCTTATGTTACTAATTGAATAACAACAAATGTAAGTCAAGTTACAGCGATATACGTCCATTACCTTATCTACTAACTTTATGGAAATATCATCTTGAACATTTGTATGAACTGGGGCACCCAAACAAGTTGGCCTCTTAAGTTAGGACAACAAGGCTGATGAAAAGAGAAGACTGCAAAGATTAATTGACGTTAGTATTATTCAATGATTTGGTAGAGATGTAGAAGATCTTATTTGTGAAATGAAATCAACGTGTATAAGATGGCCAATCTCCATATGTATACCTCAATGTACAGTAAAATGTTGAAGTCACTGGAACAAAGGGCTCTATGAGGCCATGATAACAACATAAGATTTGATAGGTGGATGAACTATTACGAATTCTGTTCAGTAAAAATGATCCACTGCTTAGTATATAGATAGGAAATGGAAGTAACTATGGTGTAAAAGCTAAGCCTCACATTATATTGTTGGTTGTCAACAACCTGGTGCCAACTTGTAGGAACTACGAGATCACACCATGGATTCCTTCAGCATCCATGGATTGTGGACTGACCATAGAATCCTGTTCAACAAGTGGAACACATTAGCTATCCATTCTATGTTTGGGCAATAAGGCCTGGAAAATACAATCATCATTCTTAAGGCCAATTAATGATTATTAGAAAATTTTCAGGTTAAAAAAAAAAAA
Source organism: Quercus lobata (assembly GCF_001633185.2). Lineage (NCBI taxonomy): Eukaryota > Viridiplantae > Streptophyta > Magnoliopsida > Fagales > Fagaceae > Quercus > Quercus lobata. The sequence continues at coordinate 7,757,002 of NC_044914.1, forward strand.
AAAAAAAAAACTCAGAAATGGTAAAATGGCTTAGGAAAACCCATAACTTAATCTTTGACAAAAAGTGAATCACATTCAAATTTCAACTTTCTCCTCTTTATTGGGAACTTTATCTTCTGCCAAAAGTCTAACAAAAAAATTTCTTAGTTTGTAATTGATTATATCTCAAGATTGAACATTCAAATCGAGATATATATGATGATCAATTGATCATAAGTATTTAAGTAGACTAATCACAGATGTAATATATAAAAGTGTTGAAGTCATTGCCTATCCAATATTATTCTAAATGATTATCTGAAAATTCTCAGGGATAAAATTAAATAAAAAACAAAAGAAAGAAAACGTGAGAATAGTAATATTGCTTACCAAAATCCATAACTTGATCTCAGGAAAAAATGCATCAAATTCGAGTTTCAATTTGTTTTCCTAATTGGGCTCTTCAATTTCTTACACAAATCTAAAGATAGAATTTCATAGTCTATCATTGATTATTTCTAAAGATCGAATATTCAAATAAAGATATATATGATGATAACAGTATGAAAGGCCAATCACAGATGCCTACCTCAGAATCTTGAAAAGTGTTGAAGTCACTGCTACAGCAACTTTAAGTTAGGGAGTCATACTGAAGATTTGAAAAGGGGATGAATTGTCAGAACCTGAATAAATTCAAGAAAGAAAAGAGCTTTTTCTGATTATAAAGATAGGAAATGGAAGCAACCATGGCATAAAGTGTAAACCATAGGAAAGCCTAGGCCTTACTTGATGCATTGTCGATGGTGATACTGAATATACCCAATCAACAATTGTAGATACATACAAGTTATGGTTCTAGTTGACCTGCAACCAGAAATTTTTGAGAAAAAAATAAAAAGAAAGAAAACTCAAGACAATAAAATTATTGTAGGTTGAGAATCACAGAAATCTTGAAGCAATTCAATCATAAGTAATACAACTTACTAAACATTATAATTTGATCTCAAAAGAAAAAATAAGCTAACCCTCTCATTCAATTTGTTTTGGATTTCAAGTCGTACTTCCTTATATTGTGCTGTACAGTAAACCAGAAAGTTCATCTACAAGTCTAATTAAAATAGAATAAATAATTTTTCATTGATTATTTCTCAAGTTCAAAACAAACTTCATATAAATTCTGAACATCAACAAACTTTTGTGAAGTCTGAAATTTGAATAACTAAAGAGCCCTACTTAATCCAAAATTGACAAGTCAAAACTTAACAAATGAAGACAATATAATAGAAACTAAAGAGCCCCAATCAATACATTGTTGGTAGCCCAGAATAAACACACAACACACACACACACACAATCTCAAGAAGTTATGAATTGATTTTTCAAATGAAAATACTTGATTTTTGTTGTAGGGAGGAAATTTGAAGATCTAAGTATGCTATGCAGCAAAATATGTTGCACTATATGAGAAAACAAAAATTCTAAGGAAACTATTAAAAAATAAGTGCATAAGATATTCTATTTCAAAGTGAAATATTAAAAAAAAAAAAAAAAAGGACATTTGAGAAAACAAAATACCAATTTTAGATTCTTTAGAGCTTAGATTAGAGATCAAAACTCAAAATTTTATCTAGATACTTACAATCTTAAATTATCTATGCTGAAGTACAAGAACTCTAATTGGGAAATTAAGTATTTCCAGCATCTACTAGTTAGTAAGGTACCGCATCCTTCCCCCTGTTGATAGAAATCTCAGCTTCTTGCAAGTTGCATCTGTTTAAAGACAGCTCATCAAATAAATGACAGCTTCCCCAACTATAGTGGAAAGGCATCCACTCTTGCCAATTCTTTGATTTTCAAATATGTTACTAACACTTGTTCAAAAAGATGAGCCAGCAACTTGAGCATTGGTCACCACCCACATAATGTTTGACTTGTGTGCAACCTAAAATGTCAGACAACCTTTGAACAAAAAGGAAAAAAAAAAAAAAAAAATTGTGCAAGTTCCTCCAATAATTTAACAAATAATTTTTCAATCTTCTATGGATCCAAATTATGTTACCAAAGTCAGATAACACCACAATATAGAGTATGTAACTGAAAAATCATAATGAGTATGCAATTCAGCGCATTCTCTTTTCCCAATTTGACAGAATATGAGAATCTTTAGTAATAGAGAAAACTTAGATTTTGAAAAATAGCGGATGCTAATGCTTTAAAGTGTGAAATAGCATAGAGTCTCAGCTTTAGATTTTGAAATGCTACCAATAATAGATTCATGTCTATGATTAGAAAATGGAATAGAAAAAAACAGTTCCAAAATGAAGAACGTGGAAAAGAGCAAATTACATTACCTTGAAGAATTCCATATAACTCGCACAGAGTCATCAAACTCCCCACTGCTGTCAATTTGCCACTGAAATATAAATCAACAATGAATTTGAAAGGGAACAAAAAATTTAGTATATTGTACACAAAATTGACAATAAAAAAAGGAAACAGTGATAATAAAATTTTTTGGAAGAGAGATAATAGAAGGGAAGAAAAAAAATCACAAATTTTAGTGAATAACAAAGAAGCAATGAAATCAATTTAAAAGTCCATCTATTGTGATTCAAAGTGAACAATCTTTTATCCCTGGTCCACTCTGACTAGTTCTCTCTCCTTTTCAAAGTGAACAGTAGTTTTGACTGTAAGCTAGGGCTTCACAAGTGTATAAGTTAAAATAAACCTTCAACTACTGTGTCGAACCTTCCACTTAATTACATGTCCAAAGAGAGGGATTGCACTCCATCTTTACTGGAAGGTAGGGGCATTCTTGTCCCTGGAATTCATTTGTTGAAGAGATACAGAGCTTCTCCACCCCAACACAATCAATATTAATGACTCAAACTGATGATATAAATGGGTATCAATATAATAAAGATAAAATGACATCTAAACTTACAAATTCACCTCAAAATTTTGTAGGTCCTGGAATTTGTAATAAGTAGGGGAAGAAATCTAATTGTTCCTATCCTTACCGCCATGACTGAGTTCAGCAGGAAATATCTTATTCCTTCTTTTCACTGGCTTGGATTTCATCAAAAAAGAGCACAATATGGATGGAATTGATGTAAAGTGTCTATTTTTCATTTTTGATTATGACATAGGTGATCCTTAATTTCCCTTTTCCCTTTGCTATGTATACTTTTCTGAACATAGAATGCACAATCAGTAATAAATATAATGCTAGAACTTTGAACTACAATTGAAAAGCTAGATTTCAAGAAAAGAGAGCAATTACTAGGCCAATTGTTAAAAGTACGAAAGCAAATATGATAATTGGCTAAAGCTCAAGAACAATATAATATTGGGAAAATATGAATCATTTTGTGTAAATTTAAACTTTATCCATGACACTTACGCAAGCATTTATTAATTTTTTTTTTTAAAAAGAAAAAAAATCCATTTTTCATGCATTATATTATGTTGGGGGAAGGGCAATAAAAAAGAAATTAACAAAATCTTTCCAAGAGAGTTAGACAGATTAAGTAAACAAACCTGTTCACGCATTAGCGGACCTTGGTTGAAATTCAAGAACCAAGTCTTCCTACCGGCACATTATGCCTAAATTATGAGAAAAGCTTGAAGAAAGTGAAAAATATTATGGAAGAAATAACAAATAATTTATGAATGAAATTTTGATATTTCATTCTTATATGAAAGACAGAGTGAAGAGTCAGTTATGGATGGACTCACCACCAGCTTTTTCTGATATCACATAAGCTTCAAGATGCTACTAGGTGGATGACATAACAGTCAAACTGTTTTAGATGACAATCTTGGAAAACCTGGGGCATTACCTTCAACTCATCCTTCCTTTTAATGATGAAAATCTTGGACAATAAAATATCTAATATATTGCATAATGTGGTGAGGGAGCACATGCATCAGCTTTAGGGAATCATGATTGTCATATGCTGCTCCTAAGTAGAATCTTCCCTTCTCTTCTAGAATGGGATACTAGGGCCATCAGTAATAGAAAAAACAATTACAATTCCACAAATGCAAAAGGAACGTTACCCAACTATGTGCACAAAGGATTATAATATGTAATGATTATTCTAAATAACCATCTCATATGAAAACATAGTTGTAGCACATGAAACAAGCACAAAAGATTCCTTAGTTTATTGTTATTAATGTATGTAGCCAGAGTTTAATATCCAAAACCAAAAACTTGAAGAATTTTTTCTATTGAGCTCACTCGCTAGTATAGTTTCCAGAGTATGAAAGAGCAAAACTCCTCAAGTTCTTCAAAATTTGAACCCATCCTGAATAAGAGACCCGCTTAAGCATTCAATAACTTGGAAAAACTGAGAAAGTCTATAATAAAGAAAAGGAATAATAATTCCCTCTTTAATTTGAAGAAATCCTTCACTTTGTTTTGCGCACAAGGAGCTTTTATATGAACTTACAATCTCTAATGCTCAATTTAATTTGCTAGCTTTTGAAGTTTCCAAATGCAAAAGCTTAATGTATATGCCCATTGTTTTCTTTTCCTTTTTCTATGCAACAAGTTTGTATATGTTGTAGGAAAAGTAATAGGGAAGAGGGGATCTTTGGCATGAATGGTATATTTGTTGGATTCATACAATACTTCATAAATGAGAAGAGAAGAAAATCTTACCAACTTTAAAGAACTTCTACTAAACTCCATTGAATTAGTCAAATTGTTCTTCCGGCTGAATACAATATATATGTTGTCACTAGCACCTACACATCAAGACAATATAGTTCATTAACAAAGAAAAATTTTAGGGAAAACTAAACTGAGATAGGAAGAAAGTAGAGCAATTATGAATAGAATCAGTTGATTTAAGATAAACCATCAAAGAAGAGATGAGGATTAAGTTTAAGCAAACATACCACACATACTGTTGTAACAATATATATGTGTCATCGCCCTCAACACATCTATTTATTTAACTTTGAGACAGTTATGAACAAATAGACGTAGCAATTTGGTGATCAAATGCATGAAATCCACTTTAGGGAGATAAGTAAGGTCCTTGCATCCTATAAGTACCAAATGTTGAAGAGAGAAAAGTTAGTACAACGACTCTAGCAAATTGTACATTCCATAATATCAACAATTTCAGAAAACAGTAGATGAAATAAAGAAATAAGAAGAATAGAAGATGAGATTTGGGGGAACTCACAAAATTTTAATAAACTCCAACCAGATAGGAATCAAATTGACACCCCCACTAGACTGTGTGCAATTGTTAGCCACTCTAGCAGCAACAACAATAAGCAATATCCAGCTTTTGCTGTAAAGTGAGCATCACGTTGGCAATAACTTCTAAAAAAATTCTTGACCAATTTAAGAAACCTTCCACTTGGCTAACACCAGAGAACATCTCTTTAGTAGGGGAATTGGAGCTCTTGAGGAGAGAAAATGTTAACCCATGATCCACTTAAGTATAGTACGCAGGTCTTGTATGAAACCATTCGTTTCTACTAGAGTAAAATGTTAGGGCCATTAGTAACAGAAAATAATTAGTTGTATACAAAGAACAAAAATAAGATCCACTCAAGCCATCAAAAGCAAAAAAAAAAAAAAAAAACATGGGAAAATTTTATACAAAAGAAAACTTCAAATGCAAGTATTGCTTTTGACTTTACAAAGTTCTACAGTTTATAAGGTCTTAAAAAAAATTATATAAATAAATTTAAGAGCTTATCTCTTAAAGAGATTAAGAGAGATAAGCTCTTAAAATTTTAAATCCACCAATAATTGAATTGTTAAATAAAATTACAAAATAGTAGTGGGAGTACGTTATAAATTTTAATAGCAAAACCAGAGGAAAAAACAAGTTTGGTTGGCAAGTTAGATACCTCTGCGCCTAAATTGTAAATTGTATCCATCCCAATGTTCAGATTTTTTGAAGGTTTGTCCAACTGAGTGACAGTCCAACAGTAATCTAATCATGCCAAAATAATTTTATAAAAATACTACCGAATATTAAATTCAATGATAGAAGAGAATAGAATATGCAATCCAGGATACTTTAACTGATCTGATCAGAAATTGCCAAAACATTTATTAAAAAAAAAAAAAAAACAAAACAAAAGAATTTGGCGGAAACTTAAAAAAGAGAAAAGAATTGGAGGCAATTAAGAATATAATATTGATTTAAATGAGAGTATGATAAGTGGATTTGACTACACATACCGCTTGTTCGCTTAATAGATTCTGATATCTGGAATATGGGCAATTTTGTACTGCTCTTTTCCACCAATTGCACAACTTTCCTTTAACTTGGAGCAACGAAAGATTTCCAGAATTTGAAGAGAAGAAAGCTTGGTCAACCACTCAGGCAAAGTTTCCATGGCTTCAAAGTGAGATATGAAGAGACTTTCAAGGGCAGTCAAGATTTGAATATTGTCCGGTATGGACTTAAGTTTAGGCCACCCTCTCAATTCTAAATGTTGCAGGGATGCGTGCAAGTGTTCGATAGAAACGAGACTAGGGAAATCATCCAGCTCCTCACAAAACTTGCCAATCGCCAAAGTCTTCAGGCGGGTGAGAGATTCTAAACCCTCTGGGAGACTCGTCAATTTAGGACAATGACAAATTCGTAATTCGATAAGAGAATGCAATCCTCTTAAATAAGGTATTGATATCAGATTATCGCAATACCTAATTTTTAATTGGGTAAGAGAATGCAATTGTCCTAGATTTGGAATAGATTTCAATTTACCACAACGCTGAATCTCTAGCAGGGTAAGAGACGTGCATGATTGTAGCCCAGTAGGTAGAATAACACACCCAGATATCTCCAAGCGTTGAAGATGGGATGGGACACCTTGTATTTGTAATTTCCAACAGACTTTTATTTTAAGCGATCGAAGAGAGGTGCAGAAGGCCCATACATCCTCATGTGACACGATGGACACCAAATCGGCCCATCCCGCTACCGTCAGAGACATGAGACTCCCATTTTTTTGCAATAACTTCTCTGGCAGACAAGCAAGTCCTGAAATATTCCAAACCTCGAGGGACGTGAGTGTGGTAAGCTTGCTGATAATGTTTTCAAATGTCGTGCTACACATGTCCCTAATGAGTAATTTCTTTAGACTCGAAAAAAAACATGGAGCACTTTTCAGTTGGTTACAAAATTGAATGCTCAACTCCTCAAGGCAAGGAAACACCATTAGGCCTGTTGTTGTTGCTGGCTCCATCACATCCGTCCATTCCTCTAGATTGGGCATTCTACTCAAATCAAGTTTTCTCAAAGCTGGGAACAATATAGTGCCATCACTTCCATTATTATAGTTACTGTAAAACTCAGTTCCTATACGTCTTACACCATCCATACCTTTTATTGTAAGAACCGTAAGATGGGGTAGAAGCCCAAGAGTGGGAAGAACCTCACATTTTCTGCAATTGCCAAATTCGATCTCAATCAAATTGCCAAATAGCAGAGACATCCATGATGGGAATTTCTTTCCTCCAAAGCCATCAATTGCTAAGCTCTTCAAATGTCGGTGAGGCTTGAGACCTTCCAACACCTCTTCATCATTCTCGTGGTTGCCTTCTCTTTCCGATCCCCGTCTCGTCCAGTAAAATCTCAACTTGTATATTTTGGCCTTTTCTTCTAAATTTGCTCTTCGGGCTTCTTCTCTATCTCTCACATGCCCTAGATTCCAGAGGTTTAATTTTCCTCTAAGTTGATTTAAGCATCCCAATTCCTCGATCCGATGACCTGCATCTTGACCCACAATAAAACATGGCAATGTTTGTAGACACGTCAATTGCCCTATATCCTTAAGTTTTTCATAAAAGCCATAAGGGATATAAATATGCCTTAAGTTTATCAATTGTTTTAGATCTTCAGGAGGCTCTCTGACATTTCGGCAACCTTCGATTCTTAAAGTTTGCAAATTGTAGAGTTTGGTGATGGACTTTGGTAATGCTCTGATGGATAAACTTGCGACGCTGAGAAGCCTCAAATGTATTAAAAGGCCAACTGAACTTGGCAATTCTTTTATAGAGTTTCCATTTAATTTTAGAACACGTAAGCAATTAAAATTTAATAACGTGTTGCCAAGCACAACATTTTTTGAAACAAATGTGCGCAATCTCCTAACATCATCTTTTGAAGATGGAATTCTTGGTATAATTTTACCATCAGATTCGATAAATAAATATCGTGTGTAACTGATGTCACCCTCCAAATCCTTATTCAAAAATAAGGTCTCAAATTTTGAAACTGAGAGTGCAAGATCATGTACCAAATCATGCATCTTGCAAATGATAATATTATCAAACTCATCCTTTTTCTCATCTTGAAATAAGGAATTTGCCAACAAGATGTCAAAATACATGTTACCAATATCCTCCATTACCACACAACTTCCTTGAGATGGTTGAAGGAACCCTTCAGCCATCCAAAACTGAATTAACTCTTCCTTTGCAATCATGTAATCTTTAGGAAAAATTGAACAATATGCAAAGCATTTTTTAAGAGATGGTGATTGCAGATGATCAAAGCTCAATTTTAATATTGGTAACATTTCATGGCTAACATGTGGGTAATTCCAAATTTCATTGTTTTGAATTGCTAACCATTCATTTTTGACTTTTTTACGAGCCATTGTCCCTCCTAGGACTTTTGCTGCTAATGGGACCCCTCCACATTTTTTGGCAATATCATATCCGATAGCCTCCAAATCTGGAGTTAATGGAGTTGAAGATACTTTTTTCTTGATTATGGACCAGCATTCTGCCTCAGGTAGTCTTTCTAAGTGATGCCGGGGATGTGTCTCCATGATTTCTGCCACTTTGTCACTACGGGTTGTAACAATAATACTGTTTCCAGTATTTGACATAATTCCTAACAACCAATCCCTTAATGTATCCCATTTTAGTAGAACTTCATTCCATACATCATCAAGAATTAGAAGATATTTTTTCCCCTGCAACTCTTTTTGAAGGTTTTGAAGTACCGTATTCTTACTTACTGAAAGACTTGAGTTATTGGTAAGGGATTCAAGAATCCCTCTTAAAATATTTTGTTCATTAAAATCATCAGAGACACATACCCACATTGTCTTATCAAAATGTTTTTTTACTAGCTCATGATTGTACACTAGTTTTGCAAAAGTTGTCTTTCCCAAACCAGCCATGCCGACTATAGGAATGACGGAGAGTTGTTGATTGGTTGCACTAGTCAGCAAGCTCACTATTTTTGAAACTTGACTTTTCCTTCCTACAACTTCTGAATGATCAAGAAAGGAGTCTGTCTCTCTAGTTGGAACAATCTCAACATTTGAATCTACTGACAATATTCTAGCAAGTCCAAACCCATTTACCAACCCATTTACTTTTGCTAGTTTTTCCTGAACAGCCTTAATTTTTTTCGCCATGGAGAGACTGAAAATAAATGGGTCGAGGAAGTTTACCTTTCTCTTCCTTTCGTTTTCGACCTCTATCTTTTGCCGGAGATTCTCGTACATAAACTCGTCCAGCACATCGTCAGCTTCATAAGCAACATCTTCAAGCTTTTGGAGCCAAAGCTTCACAGACTCATCTCTCACTTGTCTTCTCTCGGCATCAGTCAAAACAGCTCGAATCATGGTTAATGATTCACCAAGCCCTCTCAGCTCCTCCTTGCAGCTCCGAGCATTGCCGATCAGCTCAGTAGCAAATGAAATCACCCTGCTTACGATTTCCTCTGCCATCGTGCTCTGATGATAAGTCAAAAATAAATTGAAAACCATTCATAAACTATAGAAGAACTGGTGATGCGTCAAAAAACTAACAACTATTATTGATGGAAGAGTGAAACTATAGAAGAATTGTGCTTGTGATGCGTTAAAGACTTAACAGCCATCGTTTTCTTCTTCTTTCTCTTTTTCTTTCTTTTTTTTTTTTTAATAAATTGTCTTCATTTTCTAATGAAAAGTAATTGTAAAGTTTGTAAACATAATTGGTTAGAAGTATCTAGTTTGTAAATGATCAAATGAGCATTGCGTGCTTTCATTACCACAAGTACAACAACTGTAGTGGAATAGCAAAAAATGATCTGTTGCATGCATGTATAAAGATGATTTAGTTCTTAGATTACACCTTTGAGAACGACAGTTTTGTTCCCATACAGGGGTAAAAAAGTAAATAACAGAAAAACACTTTTCCTTCTTTACAAGGTGGAGGATCAGGTTTGAGTTATGAAGCAGAAATTGATAGTCATAGTCATAACAATATTGATGAAAACAATAATAAGATGAAGCACAAATTATTTCCAGAACAGAGTCTTACTTGGCAATGTGAAAACTTGAATTTCTTCTTTGAGAATCAATGCACTTGTTGATCTTTTGTAATAAGAGTTATGAAGCAGAAATTGATAGTCACAGTCATAACAATATTGATGAAAACAATAATAAGATGAAGCACAAATTATTTCCAGAACAGAGTCTTACTTGGCAATATGAAAACTTGAATTTCTTCTTTGAGAATCAATGCACTTGTTGAACTTTTGTAATAAGAGATTACAATTTTGGAATTTGAGATTACAAAATAAGGAAAATGGTAAAAAAAGAAGAGGATGGGAATTGGCCAGTTCACTAGATGATCACAACCATCCATCTGGAGAGGGTGGATCCCATCACCTGTCCTTCCATGGTCTTTTAGGTGCAGGTGCCAAGTTCCACCCCCTTCCTTTCCTTGCTTACACCATAGTAGCACAGTTACCTAAGTACTAACTAGAAGTTACAACACTTGGCTGAAATAGAAGAAAAAGAACTAGACCGAAGAGTTCAACTTTTTTAAAGTAAAAATCTAGCTAACTAGTTAACCCATAATAAGAAATGACAAGCTTAGATAGAACTTTGTCAAATCAGAGCCACCAAATCCAATAGAGCTAGATTTGGATAGTCCCAAGTGCCGCTCAGTACAACTCCATGCCGGTACATTTTCTCACCATGCTTTGAGAAGATAAAATAATGATGGTAGTGTGGGGGTACACTAAAAAAGTTTTGAGTTTTTACACAAATAATAATTAGGTCTATACCTGGATTCTAGCTAGGGCTATCCGACGCTTCTTGTGTGAATTAAAATGATCCCAACCCTACTCATCAGTGGCAGTGTAAAACTCCCACACTGCTTGTGGGTTAGTGAAGTTAACAAATGCATACCCTTTGTTAAATCCTGTGCTGCAAAAAAACAAAAGAAAAAGAAAATCAGGGAAGCTAATTACAATATTTGAGTACCTTAAAAAAGAAAAACAAGGTACTCAAGTTTTTTAAGCTCGAGTACCTTTAAAATGTTAGCTCTTATTTCAAGTGACTCACCTATTTAAAACTTGATTTTGTGAAACTCGAGTACTAAAACGTGGTACTCGAACTTAAAATACCATTGTTTGAGTACTCAAGTACTCCAATTTTGTACTGCTCTTTTCCACCAATTGCACAACTTTCCTTTAACTTGGAGCAACGAAAGATTTCCAGAATTTGAAGAGAAGAGAGCTTGGTCAACCACTCAGGCAAAGTTTCCATGCCTTCAAAGTGAGATATGAAGAGACTTTCAAGGGCAGTCAAGACTTGAATATTGTCCGGTATGGACTTAAGTTTGGGCCACCCTCTCAATTCTAAATGTTGCAGGGATGCGTGCAAGTGTTCGATAGAAACGAGACTCGGGAAATCATCCAGCTCCTCACAAAACTTGCCAATCGCCAAAGTCTTCAAGCGGGTGAGAGATTCTAAACCCTCTGGGAGACTCGTCAATTTAGGACAATGACAAATTTGTAATTCGATAAGAGAATCCAATCCTCTTAAATCAGGTATTGATATCAGATTATCGCAATACCTAATTTTTAATTGAGTAAGAGAACGCAATTGTCCTAGATTTGGAATTGATTTCAATTTATCACAACGCTGAATCTCTAGTAGGGTAAGAGACGTGCATGATTGTAGCCCAGTAGGTAGAATAACACACCCAGATATCTCCAAGCGTTGAAGATGGGATGGGACACCTTGTATTTGTAATTTCCAACAGACTTTTATTTTAAGCGATCGAAGAGAGGTGCAGAAGGCCCATACATCCTCATGTGACACGATGGACACCAAATCGGCCCATCCCGCTACCGTCAGAGACATGAGACTCCCATTTTTTTGCAATAACTTCTCTGGCAGACAAGCAAGTCCTGAAATATTCCAAACCTCGAGGGACGTGAGTGTGGTAAGCTTGCTGATAATGTTTTCAAATGTCGTGCTACACATGTCCCTAATGAGTAATTTCTTTAGACTCGAAAAAAGACATGGAGCACTTTTCAGTTGGTTACAAAATTGAATGCTCAACTCCTCAAGGCAAGGAAACACCATTAGGCCTGTTGTTGTTGCTGGCTCCATCACATCCGTCCATTCCTCTAGATTGGGCATTCTACTCAAATCAAGTTTTCTCAAAGCTGGGAACAATATAGTGCCATCACTTCCATTATTATAGTTACTGTAAAACTCAGTTCCTATACGTCTTACACCATCCATACCTTTTATTGTAAGAACCGTAAGATGGGGTAGAAGCCCAAGAGTGGGAAGAACCTCACATTTTCTGCAATTGCCAAATTCGATCTCAATCAAATTGCCAAATAGCAGAGACATCCATGATGGGAATTTCTTTCCTCCAAAGCCATCAATTGCTAAGCTCTTCAAATGTCGGTGAGGCTTGAGACCTTCCAACACCTCTTCATCATTCTCGTGGTTGCCTTCTCTTTCCGATCCCCGTCTCGTCCAGTAAAATCTCAACTTGTATATTTTGGCCTTTTCTTCTAAATTTGCTTTTCGGGCTTCTTCTCTATCTCTCACATGCCCTAGATTCCAGAGGTTTAATTTTCCTCTAAGTTGATTTAAGCATCCCAATTCCTCGATCCGATGACCTGCATCTTGACCCACAATAAAACATGGCAATGTTTGCAGACACGTCAATTGCCCTATATCCTTAAGTTTTTCATAAAAGCCATAAGGGATATAAATATGCCTTAAGTTTATCAATTGTTTTAGATCTTCAGGAGGCTCTCTGACATTTTGGCAACCTTCGATTCTTAAAGTTTGCAAATTGTAGAGTTTGGTGATGGACTTTGGTAATGCTCTGATGGATAAACTTGCGACGCTGAGAAGCCTCAAATGTATTAAAAGGCCAACTGAACTTGGCAATTCTTTTATAGAGTTTCCATTTAATTTTAGAACACGTAAGCAATTAAAATTTAATAACGTGTTGCCAAGCACAACATTTTTTGAAACAAATGTGCGCAATCTCCTAACATCATCTTTTGAAGATGGAATTCTTGGTATAATTTTACCATCAGATTCGATAAATAAATATCGTGTGTAACTGATGTCACCCTCCAAATCCTTATTCAAAAATAAGGTCTCAGATTTTGAAACTGAGAGTGCAAGATCATGTACCAAATCATGCATCTTGCAAATGATAATATTATCAAACTCATCCTTTTTCTCATCTTGAAATAAGGAATTTGCCAACAAGATATCAAAATACATGTTACCAATATCCTCCATTACCACACAACTTCCTTGAGATGGTTGAAGGAACCCTTCAGCCATCCAAAACTGAATTAACTCTTCCTTTGCAATCATGTAATCTTTAGGAAAAATTGAACAATATGCAAAGCATTTTTTAAGAGATGGTGATTGCAGATGATCAAAGCTCAATTTTAATATTGGTAACATTTCATGGCTAACATGTGGGTAATTCCAAATTTCATTGTTTTGAATTGCTAACCATTCATTTTTGACTTTTTTACGAGCCATTGTCCCTCCTAGGACTTTTGCTGCTAATGGGACCCCTCCACATTTTTTGGCAATATCATATCCGATAGCCTCCAAATCTGGAGTTAATGGAGTTGAAGATACTTTTTTCTTGATTATGGACCAGCATTCTGCCTCAGGTAGTCTTTCTAAGTGATGCCGGGGATGTGTCTCCATGATTTCTGCCACTTTGTCACTACGGGTTGTAACAATAATACTGTTTCCAGTATTTGACATAATTCCTAACAACCAATCCCTTAATGTATCCCATTTTAGTAGAACTTCATTCCATACATCATCAAGAATTAGAAGATATTTTTTCCCCTGCAACTCTTTTTGAAGGTTTTGAAGTACTGTATTCTTACTTACTGAAAGACTTGAGTTATTGGTAAGGGATTCAAGAATCCCTCTTAAAATATTTTTGTCATTAAAATCATCAGAGACACATACCCACATTGTCTTATCAAAATGTTTTTTTACTAGCTCATGATTGTACACTAGTTTTGCAAAAGTTGTCTTTCCCAAACCAGCCATGCCGACTATAGGAATGACGGAGAGTTGTTGATTGGTTGCACTAGTCAGCAAGCTCACTATTTTTGAAACTTCACTTTTCCTTCCTACAACTTCTGAATGATCAAGAAAGGAGTCTGTCTCTCTAGTTGGAACAATCTCAACATTTGAATCTACTGACAATATTCTAGCAAGTCCAAACCCATTTGCCAACCCATTTACTTTTGCTAGTTTTTCCTGAACAGCCTTAATTTTTTTCGCCATGGAGAGACTGAAAATAAATGGGTCGAGGAAGTTTACCTTTCTCTTCCTTTCATTTTCGACCTCTATCTTTTGCCGGAGATTCTCGTACATAAACTCGTCCAGCACATCGTCAGCTTCATAAGCAACATCTTCAAGCTTTTGGAGCCAAAGCTTCACAGACTCATCTCTCACTTGTCTTCTCTCGGCATCAGTCAAAACAGCTCGAATCATGGTTAATGATTCACCAAGCCCTCTCAGCTCCTCCTTGCAGCTCCGAGCATTGCCGATCAGCTCAGTAGCAAATGAAATCACCCTGCTTACGATTTCCTCTGCCATCGTGCTCTGATGATAAGTCAAAAATAAATTGAAAACCATTCATAAACTATAGAAGAACTGGTGATGCGTCAAAAAACTAACAACTATTATTGATGGAAGAGTGAAACTATAGAAGAATTGTGCTTGTGATGCGTTAAAGACTTAACAGCCATCGTTTTCTTCTTCTTTCTCTTTTTTTTTTTTTTTTAATAAATTGTCTTCATTTTCTAATGAAAAGTAATTGTAAAGTTTGTAAACATAATTGGTTAGAAGTATCTAGTTTGTAAATGATCAAATGAGCATTGCGTGCTTTCATTACCACAAGTACAACTGTAGTGGAATAGCAAAAAATGATCTGTTGCCTGCATGTATAAAGATGATTTAGTTCTTAGATTACACCTTTGAGAACGACAATTTTGTTCCCATACAGGGGTAAAAATGTAAATAACAGAAAAACACTTTTCCTTCTTTACAAGGTGGAGGATCAGGTTTGAGTTATGAAGCAGAAATTGATAGTCATAGTCATAACAATATTGATGAAAACAATAATAAGATGAAGCACAAATTATTTCCAGAACAGTCTTACTTGGCAATGTGAAAACTTGAATTTCTTCTTTGAGAATCAATGCACTTGTTGATCTTTTGTAATAAGAGATTACAATTTTGGAATTTGAGATTACAAAATAAGGAAAATGGTAAGAAAAGAAGAGGATGGGAAGAGGATGGGAATTGGCCAGTTCACTAGATGATCACAACCATCCATCTGGAGAGGGTGGATCCCATCACCTGTCCTTTCATGGTCTTTTAGGTAAAGGTGCCAAGTTCCACCCCCTTCCTTTCCTTGCTTACACCATAGTAGCACATTTACCTAAGCACTAACTAGAAGTTACAAAACTTGGCTAAAATAGAAGAAAAAGAACCAGACCGAAGAGTTCAACTTTTTTAAAGTAAAAAACTAGCTAACTAATTAACCCATAATGAGAAATGACAAGCTTAGATAGAACTTTGTCAAATCAGAGCCACCAAATCCAACAGAGCTAAATGATGGTAGTGTGGGGGTACACTAAAAAAGTTTTGAGTTTTTACACAAATAATAATTAGGTCTATATCTGGATTCTAGCTAGGGCTATCCGACGCTTCTTGTGTGATTTAAAATGATCCCAACCTTGCTCATCAGTGGCAGTGTAAAACTCCCACACTGCTTGTGGGTTAGAGAAGTTAACAAATGCAAACCCTTTGTTAAATCCTGCGCTGCAAAAAAAACAAAAGAAAAGGAAAATCGAGGAAGCAAATTAGAATATTTGAGTAGCTTAAAAAAGAAAAACAAGGTACTCGAGCTTAAAAGCTCGAGTACCTTTAAAACGTTTCCTCTTATTTCAAGTGACTCACCTATTTAAAACTTTAAAACTCGATTTTGTGAAACTCGAATACTAAAACATGGTGCTCGAGCTTAAAATACCATTGTTTGAGTACTCGAGTACTCCAATAGTATGCTCTTATCTTTTTTTGCGTCAAAAATAGCCAAATACCACATTTTGGTAAAATTTATGTGAAATTAACACTATTTTGAAAATTTGTAGCGAAGTACCATGCTTTAATACTCGAGTTTCACAAAATCAAGTTCTAAGCAACATGGTATTTGGTTATTTTTGCTGCATGGAGGTAAACAACTTGACAG
Organism: Quercus lobata; assembly: GCF_001633185.2. Classification (NCBI taxonomy): domain Eukaryota; kingdom Viridiplantae; phylum Streptophyta; class Magnoliopsida; order Fagales; family Fagaceae; genus Quercus; species Quercus lobata. The sequence continues at coordinate 7,773,533 of NC_044914.1, forward strand.
GCTTTGGTCCATCAACATGTAGCAGTCTTCCTTGTTACTTCACATGCATCTGCATGTGACACTTTTGGCTCTATCTCTTGTTCATCTTCCAAGAAATTGCTCCTTTACTTCGTTGTCACTTGATAGTACACCGTGCATGGGGGCACTTTCTGCTCTAATCTATCTCTTGTCAATTGTCATCTTCGAATAAATTGCTCCTCTATTTCTTTGTCTCTTGATAGTACACTCTGTATTTTGGCCTTTAGCAGACTCCTCCAGCTGGATGCCATTATTTAGAATTATATTTGATCTTTTTTTAATCTATTTTTATATATTAATGGATTAATCCATTAATTTATCTTAAAGTTTAAGAGAAAAACTTTTTTTTTTTTTGATAGAAAGGAAATTTTATTGAACAAAGAAACAAAAAACAAACAAAGGCTAGTTTAGCCTTTCCTTCCTAATTACAGAAGCAGCTACCCTAATCAAAAAGGACCAAAAAAAATTACAAGTTAGAAATCACTTAGTTAGGGAGTGAGCTGCCATATTAGCTAGCAACCCAAACGACAGACATTAGAATAAGATACAGGAAGAGACTGCAGGTCCGGCAGGATAAAAGTATTCAAGCGTGAAGGTGAAGTTGGGTCTGACCTTCATAGATTAAGGTCAATATTGGATCAAATTAAAACTACCTGGATTAATTAAAAGCTGCTTAGATCAACCCATAAGTTTTTCTCTCTTAAAAATTGACTACTACATAGTGGACTTTATGCCTCGAGTCTTCCGTGTGAAGCTCTCTCTCCTAGCGAGACTAGTATCTTACCTGTGAAGCTGAAAGTGGTTCTCTCTTACTTTCTTCTTTTCCTCATTCTAGTGACGCAATCAGGTGGATCTCGATTTCTCTCATCTTTTCCCTTTCACTGGTGAGTTCAGGGACGAAACTACACTATGGCAGAGGGGGGCATTGCCGCCCCCCCCTCTCCCAAAATTAAAAAAGAAAAGAAAAATTAGTATAAAAAAATTATGATTTGCTCTTATATGTGTATATATATTTATATATTTGTCTCTCCTAGCTCCTCTAAAATATTTAGATATTGACCTACAAAAAAAAAAATAAATAAATAAAATTCATGCCCCTTTAACTACAAAAACAAAATAAAAAAATAAATATGGACTAAACAAAAATTGCGCACAAAATAAGAAACACTTATTTTGTATGTTATACTTTGTTGATGTGTTTTATAGAATAAAATATTTAAGAAATACTTATTTTGTATGTAGTATTTTGTTGAATATGAAATAGATGTTAGTTTTTATTTTCATAAAAAAAAATTTGGTTTTAAGCTTTGGCCCTCCAAGTATGAATCCTGGTTCCGTCCCTGGGTGAGTTCTTTCCTCATATCTTATCCTTCTCATACTGTAGTGTATTTGGTACTTGGTTTTGGTAGACGTGGCAAAACGGGCGGGTCGGGTCGGGTCAATCGGGTTTGCGGGTTTAACGGGTCATTTTTAAAACGGGTCAATCGGGTTGCGGGTCAAACGGGTCGTGAGTCGGGTTGAGTCGGGTCGTGAGTCGGGTTGAGTCGGGTCGTGAGTCGGGTCGAGTTGACCCGTATTTTTCAAACAATTTTTTTTTTTTTTTTTTTGGAAATAGATGCAATCTGTCAATTATTTATGAGTTCTTTAATTGTGATTAGATTCTCACTAGTGATATTGTTACCAATTACCACTAAACACTTGAATTGATACCCAAATTTGGTGCAACTCCTATTCCAGCTTTCTAGAAACTAATCTTGGTATAATCTTCAATCTATTTAAAGTAGAAAGAGTAAATAAAGGTGGCAAGTAAAAAATAACAAACTATAATGGAGTACATAACATATTAAGTAAAAAAGAATAAGTAAATATTTCATAAAAATTACACCTCAATCTAAATCTACTCAACATTGGTAAACGTGGCAAAACGTGCGGGTCGGGTTCGGGTTCGGGTTCGGGTCGGGTTAATCGGGTCGCGGGTCAAAACGGGTCACGGGTCCAAACGGGTCATTTTTAAACGGGTCAATCGGGTTACGGGTCAAACGGGTTGCAGGTCAAAACGGGTCGGGTCAAAACGGGTCTGACCCGTTTTGCCATGTCTAGGTTTTGGGTCTTTTTGCTATCCGTGGCTGTGGCCATGGATGAGATTGATGTTGAAACCATTACAAATCAAGCCAAAAAATTTTGTTGGTTAAAAGGTAAAGTTAATTTAGAGGTGCTTCCCTCATCCAAAGAATCATCTAAACGGCTCCTTATTGGTAAAATCTTGTCAAAAAAATCCGTCCCTAAGGCTCTGGTTAAAGAAATTCTGGTTAAAGCTTGGATCATTATAAACGATTTTGATGTTGCTCTAGTGTACAAGAATGTTTGTGTTTAGTTTTAAATAAAAGAAAACTAAAGTAATATGGCTTGTCTGACACGTTGTTTCCTTTTCCACGTATAAATACATGAAAGTTCATATAGCATATGGTGTTCAAGTCAAAGAGCAGGAAATAATCTTTGGAAAAGAAAAAATGTATGTGACAAGGCCTCTTTCTATGTTCCAAAAGAATCCTTCGGCACTCTCATGGCCACCCCCTGAAGGTCCAAATTCTGGTATTTTGGTCATCGAAGATGAAGAAGCCGAGCAGCAGTATACTTGTTTTGGATTGTGTAAGAGTAATGAGCTCAAGGACTTGCCTCAGACCAAGAACCTAACGCTTCGCTATTCATCAGGCACTGGCCAGAACCGACGCGTTTCTTATTTTTACGCAAGCTTAATCCCAGTTCTTAATCAGCCGTTGTCTTCCAATCGGTACTATGTCATAAAGAGACGTGGAAGCCATAAAGGGTATGCGTATATATATATATATATATATATATATATTATATCGAGTTGAATTCAATTTCCAGTATTAGTAATTTAATTATTAATTTTAGAAGAGATAATATTTTCATAGTACTGTTCTGTCTCGCTTTAATATTTGTAGTTTTCTTCTAGAAACTATTTTGTAATTAAAAAATAAATAGTGATATGAAATTTGCATGTTGCACCCTGCTTTAAATCGTTTGAGCTCATTGGCCTTGTACCTTAATTGCCCCTTTTAATACACTAAATAATTAAATTTTATACATAAAGCATGAGTTTATGGATCAACTAGTACATGACATTCAAATTAACACAAGATTTGCTGTGCATATTAAGAATAATGAGAACATATAAACCAAAAATATCTATAAATTATTTAGATTTTAAGTTTTTTATATTTTAGAATTATACATAAAGCATGAATTTATAGATTAGATAGTACATGATATCCAATTAACATGAAAGTAGGTGTGCATATTATTAAGAATGAGAAAATATAATCCCATGGTAGAATCTTTAAAATTTTAATTCAATAAGAAAGAATTATAGTAGGCATAACTAATTATGATAGTTATTAACATACATATATTATGATTGTGCTTGCATATGATATGATATGACAAAATTTTACTGGAGGGTTTAAATATATAATAAAATTTGGGCTCAATTAAATGAATATATATATATATATATATATTAAAATTATGACATGTAAAATTATGAGTTTGAAGAGCTTGTAGGACAAAATATTGTGAGAATTAAAAGCCAAACATTATCATGTATGTGTGTGTATATGTATATGTAAGGGCACCCTTTGTAACGAACCGTAACAGTGTTGGGTTCGTACGTAAAAATGCCCAAACAACATCATTTGTAGAGCGTGGGTTTGGAAAGCTAGGCCTTAGTCACCAGACGGTGGGTTTCTCATGGTGTTCATACCTGAATAGGTCATTTTCGCCCAAGGAGTCTTTCTCCTGGAGGCGGGCTGGGAGGCTCTGGTTTTTGGCCATTTTTTTCAGCCCCTTCCCTTAATGGCTTATTTTTCCTTTTATACCAGCATGCAGCCATTCTCCAGCGCCCACGTGTAGGTTTGACTTTCTAGGACAAATATTTGTCCCATTAGCCCATACCTCAAGTGGTTGGGGGTGGTTGTAACAGTTGAGAGTATGGTTCTGTCAGGAGCAGAGTAATGAATGGCAGTATGGGCAGCTTTCCCTGGTCGCCATACTTTCCAGCACACCCTTTTTTACTGGCGCAGATACTTTAGATTTTTTCCCTAGCTGTTCTTATGTCATTTCTGTCCTTTCATTTTGTGGTACTTCGAACATGCCGAGGACTGACTCGTCCTTGACTGTGTCCCAAGGCAGTTTTGTACTTGTATTAACGGTCCTGGGCTGTAACCCTTCTCGGCTCAGGCCTTTTAGACCCCCACGAATAAATGGGTCAGGGCCACGAACTAATGGGCCCCGCAATAGCCCCTCAAAATCCTGCTGTCCGACCTCGTGATCAGGAGAGGAGGATTTTGATAACGCCCAGCCTTCATTATGGCCCATAAGACTTGGTCTTTTATTAGTGCTAGCATCCCTCCATCTACCTGGAAAACAGATCAGACTGCAAGACATTCTTACGAATTCATTCGTGATGCGTTCCCGCCGTTTGACTACCCGAAACGCGCCTTTAATGACTTACTTTTACGAGACTACTTAAATTCAACGGTTTTTTACGGCGTGGGGAAGTGGAACGGGCGTACTCCGGATTAGAGGTTTTCTTGGAAATCTGGACAGGTTAAATGCTTCTCGTTTTGCCCTTTATATAAGAAGGAAGGCCTGAGGATGACTCTTTCTTAGAGAGACTCTTTTTATCCTTCTGAAACCAGACCCTTTAGCCACCTCACGATTTTAATTTATCTACTAGTTACACTTTAAATCTCTATACGTTTCCAGTAGGAGTGAGTGATGAAAGACCCATACCCTTCTCAAAAATACCATGTTCGTATGGAGCTAGAAATGGCTCGTTCAGGGCAAGGATGGCGGAGACTTAAGGTACTCCTCATCCCCCTTTCAGCCAAAATCCGAAACAAGAGTTCGTCACGCCACCTTTTCGATGTAACTGAACTGGGGTCCTCTACCATAAGTACCATCTGCTCTCTCACGAGCATATCTAATATGGCACCAGCGTGTTAGGAGTCAGGACTGATTCAGGGACGAAGTATCCCTGTTTCTTCCTCTCTTCCTTTACTGATGCCTTCTTTTGCCTCTCCTTCCCCTTCTCTTCCATCACTAGATCCATCCTGGTGCTTTCCTTTCTTCCTCTTCTTCTCCTCCTTCTTTCTCTTCTTTCTCCCCTTTTCCTCTTCCTCCGAGGAAGGTCCTCCTCTCAATATGGGCACTACTGGGGCAGAATTTGGAAGGACTTCGGAGACGAGTTTAAAGAAGACCTCGGATGGTTCAATGTGTCTTGTAGTGGTTGTTGTTGTTTTTCTTTATGTGGGAATTGTGAATAAGTAGCCTTTCGTCGCCCTACCAAACGAAAGAAGTCACTATCAAAGAGCTCGCCCTACTGAAGTACCAAAAAAGGTGCGCTCCGCAGGTTGGTTCTTCTGTATAGGCTTGTTTAAGCCCATCTTTGTATATGGTAATACCACTTTTTATTAATAGAAGTTACTATTATTCTATTTTATATGTTTTATTTCTGTATTTCTAAAATGATTATGCCGTGAGCAGACATACCATCCTGGGTACTCTTTTTATGTTTTTATGACCTAACCGATGCCTTGGGCCACTGAAGCTAGTGGGCATAAGTATGCCGAGTTAAATAAATGACACCTAATGCAAACATTCTTAAAAGAGAAAAGCGTATTATGACAAGGTTCACTAGAGTCTTCTGGCGTAATAATGCCGACCTAAGAAATTACATTCAGGGCCGACAATAATTAATAAGGATACGGGATACTATCATGAACATATTGAAGATATCGTGTACAAAAAGACCGACCTGAAAACGGGTTGTATGCCCCCACTTAGACGAAATGATGACGGGGTGCTCGATGCCGTGTCGGGAATAGTCGCCGAGGGCACCCAAAAATGAACAACACCTGCTGGCTGCTGAATAGTAAGGCGTCTTGCCGTCTCACTGATAACTTTCAGAGCCTTAACCTTTTCTTTGGGATTTGGTCCGAGACTTGAGTAACTTAAAAAGTCTTTTGAGGTAGTTGGTTTCCCCATAGGTTTGAGTCCGAGGACCATGCAATACCTTGGTTCTGTCCAAAACTTAGCTTTTTCATCCAAGTAGTTGGTTTCCCCATAGGTTTGAGTCCGAGGACCATGCAATACCTTGGTTCTGTCCAAAACTTAGTTTTCTCATCCAAGTAGTTGGTTTCCCCATAGGTTTGAGTCCGAGGACCATGCAATACCTTGGTTCTGTCCAAAACTTAGTTTTCTCATCCAAGTAGTTGGCTTCCCCATAGGTTTGAGTCTGAGGACCATGCAATACCTTGGTTCTGTCCAAAACTTAGTTTTGATAAGTAGTTGGGGGAATTATCCCCTCGTCTATGACGTGTGCCCTTGGTTTAAGAGAATTGGCTCCTCGGCCAAGCCCCTAGTACTATCCATGCTGTTGACACTACAAAGCGCAGCCCTAGTGAAGAAACTAGTGAAGAAACGTAACCCCTATTGAAGAAACGTAGCCCCTAGTGGGACTTTACGCTAAAACATTCCACCCGGCTGTTGGAGATGATGTGAGTGATTGTCTCGACCAACCACCAGTGCCAAGACACAAGCCTCCCCACAGACGGCGCCAATTGTAGGGGCACCCTTCGTAACGAACCGTAACAGTGTTGGATTCGTACGTAAAAAGGCCCAAACAACATCATTTGTAGAGCGTGGGTTTGAAAGGCTAGGCCTTAGTCACCAGACGATGGGTTTCTCATGGTGTTCATACCTAAATAGGTCATTTTCGCCCAAGAAGTCTTTCTCCTGGAGGCGGGCTGGGAGGCTCTGGTTTCTGGCCATTTTTTTCAGCCCCTTCCCTTAATGGCTTATTTTTCCTTTTATACCAGCATGCAACCATTCTCCAGCGCCCACGTGTAGGTTTGACTTTCTAGGACAGATATTTGTCCCATCAGCCCATACCTCAAGTGGTTGGGGATGGTTGTAACAGTTAAGAGTATGGTTCTGTCAGGAGCAGAGTAATGAATGGCAGTATGGGCGCTTTCCCTGGTCGCCATACTTTCCAGCACACCCTTTTTTACTGGCGCAGATACTTTAGATTTTTTCCCTAGTTGTTCTTATGTCATTTCTGTCCTTTCATTTTGTGGTACTTCGGACATGTCGAGGACTGACTCGTCCTCGGCTGTGTCCCAAGGCGGTTCTGTAATTGTATTAACGGTCCTGGGCCGTAACCCTCCTCGGCTCGGGCCTTTTAGACCCCCACGAATAAATGGGCCAGGGCCACGAACTAATAGGCCCCACAGTATATATATATATATATATATATATATATATCATGCAAAGACATATGTACTTCAAAGGAAGATTTTGCTAATGTGTTGGCTTATTGGCAATATAAGCTAATTTTATCAAAATATTAATGTTACTATATCAACTTCAATTGGCCTTTTATAAGGGAAGCATATCAAAATTCTAAGGAGGAGGATATGGGAAGCTGCTTTTGCTTCAAGTATGTTAGTGATGTAACACCAAAACCTTTGGATCCCAACGACATTCACCAGCAATTTGAGATTCATCGGATCGAAAGAGGATGTCAAGGGGGTGGTTTTGTTGCCAAACCTATAACACCGGATGGGTTTCCTCCAAAGTTCCTTAGAAGAAAGGGTGGGAAGTGTATACCTCAACACCTAGCGATTTTCGATTAGGTAATGCACTAGGCCTAGATAGTGCCCTTCGTGCTCGCCTTCCAGAATTCAACTTCCCACTATCATGTACGAGTTCTCAATCAGTGGTTGTGGGAAAGTGGTATTCTCCTTTTATGTTTATTAAGGAAGGAACATTGAAAGACCAAATGAGTACATCAATTTATTACGAGCTGACGCTTGAGCAAAAGTGGAAACAAATATTTGCATGTGAAAATAATGGGGGCCAAGGCAATGTTGTTGATGTGGATGTTGTTCTTCCAAGAGAAGTGGTTTCAGTTGCTAGGATGGAAGTTGTGGATGTAAAAGTGGTCAATGGAATTATGTGGTTCAAGGGTTGTAGTATAGAGGGACAAGAAAGAAGTGTGGGATTGAGCTTGGAAGTTTTTGAGAGAATGAAGTGGGAGCAGGAAAGGGTGGGATGGGTTAGGGGGAGTGACATACAAGTGAGCTTGAAAAGAGTAGAGGAATTTGGAGGAACGGGTAGGTGGGGGAAATTTGGTTGTTATATTTTGGTAGAGAGATTTGTGCTAAAGCGAATGGACGGAAGCCGGGTATTAACTTATGAATTCAACCACATTAACAAGATTCAAAGCAAATGGGAATGATTCTTCATATCTTATTAAATATTGTAAAATTCATTTAATTTTTGTGCGTGTGTGTGACACTGAATTTTTTTTTTTTTTTTTTTGAGAGAGTTTCCACCTATTACGTTAGTGTGTGATACTGAATTTTGTGTGTGTGTATGATACTGAATTGTATACCTATTTTGCTTACTTCTCTTTCACATTATTTGATTTATTGTTTGTTGTTTAACCATCAAATTGTTTTTTTCCCATTGCTTTTAGATATATTCATATATATTTTTATTGAAACACGTGTTAAAAAAAAGGGTGGAAAATGTGCTAAAAATATCATTTTGTTAGGAATGATTTATACAAATACCCAAAAAATAAAATAAAATGTCATTCTTTTGCTGTTTACATGAGTATGGCTGGAAGGTTATGCTAATGATCTTAACCATCGGTTTAAACTAGTGTTCTCGTTTTAATATACAACTAAAACACCTTTTTGATCTATGCTGACATTATTTTCAATATGGTCCTTAAGTTTTCTCAACTTTTATTTTAGTTCCTATGCTTTTAAACTTTTTGTTATTTTGCACCCTATCATTGTTTTACTTACTAAAACTACTATTTTTAAACTACATAGCCTATTAGCAATGTAGGTATTTTCTGTCAATGTGACGACGATAATAGCCAAAATGAAAGCTTCAAAAACTTAAGGACCAAATTGAAAACAATGCTAAAATATATGGACAAAAAGGTATTTGGCCTACAAAGAAAATACTTACGTTAGCAAATTGAGAAAAATTTTCATTAATGCCATAATTATGAGAAGGAAGTGAAAATTAACCCTAAATACTAGTTATCAAACAATATATACTTCGCTACTATAATATGTCCTCTAAATAAATTACAACTGAAAGTAGTAGAAGTTAAAGTCAGTAAGAATTGAAGGTATTAGAGTTGGAAGTTACCCAAGTCATCGTCATCCTCGTGACCACCTTCACGACCTCCACTGTATCCACGACCTCCACTGCGTCCACCCCCTCCAGACCCACGACCTCCCCCACCACGGCCTGTGGCCTGTGTGCTCGCCTCAGTCGCCGTGGCACGCGCATTCTCCAATGCCGCTTGGCTCATCTCTCTGACAAGATCCAACATCCTCTTCAGGTGGTTGTACACTTAGGAGTTTGGTTCACATTGCGATAGTAATTCCACATTCGACTCAACCTATGAAATAAAGGAGTCCTATTAAAACTTCTTTGGTTAGTTTTGTGTTGTGCAGCACTAGGCCTTTAAGGGCAAATCGAGTTCTGATTTTTGACTATATCTCATGTTGAGCTTATTCATGTATATATATGAACATTGAAATGGTACACCAGTACATATTGCTTGTGACAGATGCATATCTAGTGGGAAGAAATGAAATGTTTTCTAAAATGAATATCAAAATATTGATCCAATGGCTCCATAAAACTTAAATTTTCATAATGCATGTAGCAACACACATATATTGTCAATCCATAAAAGAAGCATCGAATTGTTGTCTTACCAGGATTTCCCAATATGCAAAGTCGCGTGTAATGTACCGTCTGGTCATCCTTCTGTACGACTCCATGTAAGCAGCAAGGTACATCGTGTCCCCATCCAATGCCAGTGCGTCGGCAATATGTTCCTCTCTATGGGCCCATCGGTCAATGTAGACAACATGCTCTTGCACCCAATCCTTATCTAGTTTACCTTGGAGGGAGATTTTGTGGAGATGAACGAACGTATCCACAATATCCAATGGCACTTGCTTCATCCCGAACTGATGAAAGACACGTTCGGGATGATGATCCTCTACTATCCAAAAATAGATCAATGGAACAGTGGCCCTCCATATATGTTGGCTGACAGTGCAATATAGGGGCAACAACTCTAGGACATCCCTGTATGGCTCCCAAACAACCTGCAGAAATGGTCAACAAAAAAAAAGTCAAATACCTACTTATTTGTGTCAATCCTCAATGTGAGTACACATGTATAAGACCATTGAAGAACCACTTCACTAAAAATCCTAAGACATTCTTGACCTATTTCCCCCTCTTATTCTATTTCCCCCTCTTATTGGATTTGACATGGTAAGATGCACCCGGATACTACTAGTTGCACTAGCTAAATCCGAGGAAGAAAATTTAAGTATACACAGCTAAATATATGTGGAATCAAATCAGTGTAAAATTACTGATAAAGGTACTTTATATTGACTGCCCACCTTTTTCTGGAATTCGTAACTAATTCCTTGTATATCTATGGTCTAATCGACCAAAGTTACATTACTAACTATACACATGCAGTAGTTAACAACCCTAGAAAGTGAAAACCAAAAATATGTGGAATTATATCCTTGTGACGTGAAGCGGTAGAATACCTGGTGTGCCCGTATACTCGACAGTGACGCACGATACGCAGCTAGCACATGTGTGGCATGCTCTGTCATGCTCTTCGGCCCCTTCCATCTAGTAAACATATAATTTCAGACAATGCTCATTAGTTAATATCAAACAACAATGATGCCACAAAAATAAATGCATACCAAAAATGAAGCCATTAATTAGCTTTCGTATTTTTGGTGATATGACAATATGTCAGTTTTTAGACCCCTTAAACAATTGATTAAACCTAGGTAATTAGCCAAGTAGTTACTTAGTCCAATTAATCAAGTCTAGGTTATCATAATATAAAAGATCAAATCATGCAAAGCAGTGAAAAATAAATAAGACAATGATATGATCACCTAGGAAACCAAACCGGTAAAAACCTGGGGAGGATTTGACCCAGCTATCCTCAAGGTAAAAAGAAAATCCACTAGAAAGAATCGAAGTTCATACAATAAGACTTACAAGCCCCCACGCTCGACTTCTTATTGCTACCAACCAGTAGAACTTACTGACACGATCACGTGCAAGCTCCGAATCTACGGACTCCTTCTTTCTTTGGCCTTTGCAAAATACAAACACCCCCGTTTGTGACTTTGAGATCCCACTCAAAGGTTTAGCAACACAAACTCTCCTGTTTGTGACTCCAAGACCACCCTTGAAGGTTTAGATCATCAACACCTTTGATAACAACAGAAGGCAGCAACTTCTACAATACCAGATCTTGAGATTTTTCAAGGAATAGCACTAGTAGAAGACATAAGAGAGCTATTTAGGAACAAAACCCTAAATACAAAAGAGACACACTCTTTTCTCTCTGAAAAGCCATATAAAAACGTGCTTAAGGTTTCCTTTATATACTGGGAGAAGTAGATTAGAAACCCTAATCCTAAATGGGCTTGAACTGCTGTTTGGGCTTAATTAAAATTCTGCAGATACGACTTTCGATTGATCGAGCCTGTCTTTCGATCAATCGAACCAGACAGATTATGAAATCTTCTTCCTGCAGCTTGTATTTTCTTGAATCTTGACTTGAATCATCTTGGGCATTGTCTAATAATATCTATAGACTCTACGATCTATATCTAGACAAGTTTGTGTTCACGATTTGCCAATTGTTCTAAACATTTAGAACCTAACACAATACTTATTAGAAATAAGTAAGGAAAAACCTAAAACCTTTGCAAGGCTTAAATTTTAAATGGATTTGTAGTTACAATTGATGAAGTGTTGCAAACAAATATTTTCTAGTTGGCAGGTTCAATTCTCTCCTAATTTTATGGCTTTAGAACTGAAGAGATTAATTTCCATATGATAGGGGGGAAAAAGTGAATTACGATGTTGTCATAAACATGAAACTGATATTGGAGCTATTTGGCCTAGTGTACCATGGTCTACTGCACTAAATGTGAGTCAATCGCACACCAAGGACATTAAGAGCATTGTAGTTTAGACGTTTTCTCCGAAGGTTATTTCATTGGTTTCATCCCCACTTGTTACTATTAAAAAAAGAATTAAAAACGAAGTCTAGACTGTGAATTTTTTAGCACATGAATATGCCTTCGGAAAATAAAATAAACACAAACAAATTCATTGTTTCATAATAATACAAATTTAGATATAAGTTCAGAACAATGTATATAAATTGTTTAACAAACAACCCGTTTTTTCCTTGTTGAAAAAAATTACCAATCTACATACACTACCAAATGAAATGATTACAGAGACTTTTTCATGAGTTAGCCAAAATTCAAAAACAAACATCTTCAATATCAATATTATACTTAAATACGATCAGATTATGTACTATTTACCAATATTTTGTACAACCTATTTTTATAAATTGTGGCCGAGTACATATTAAGTACTGAATGACATTTGTGACTGTGATTCCCATTGCACTAATAGATGCAACTAAGTGTTATGTATTAGCATTATCTATTAAAAAAAAGTATATTCTATTTGTAATTTTCTTCTGCACTCATAACAATGTATATTGGCATGCTATATCTTGTTAAGTAATCCATTAAATTAATGTCAATTGGACTTTTGGTTTGAAATAGGGTTTACTTCTTGACAGTAGTGTCCTTAGTGAATGTATTACAAGTGGCATAAACTATAGACACATGCATGGTGAATGACAAATGGCATGACAATTGTATCAAACTAATCAAATAACATACTGACTGGCAAGGGGACCTGCCTCCACTGGCGATAGTGGTGACCTCATAACAGGGCATATCAGTGGGAACCTCGAATATGCCCACAGCTACACCAAGATCACTACTCCTCCAATCTGCATTGCCTTCGTCTCCGATGCCTTGCATAAGTGCCTGTATAGCCAAGCTAATGCTCCACTACCCCAACTCTACCTCTTCGCATTGCTAATTGGGTTTAGGAACTATAGAGGCATCACCGACACCCGATTTGCCGACTTGTCCATAAACAAAATCGTCCCTAACCGTTCGAGTATGCGATAGCGCACATGTTGCTGCACTACCTCATCAGTAGCATCCGCAGCTAGGGGACCACTAAATTGTGCATCCAGCCAGGTGAATCTTAGCCTCGCCCCAGCAAGGATAGAGGTGTTTTCATGGGGATACAGTATTGGGTCTAGTGGATGATGACCCAATAACTGAAGACACAACGTAGGCCAATCCATCTTAACAGCCCCAGTCATTGGCAACCCATCAACACGAAACCCTAGCATCACCTCAATATCTTGTAAGGTGATGCCCATCTCTCCATGCGGTGGGTGGAATGTGTGCGTCTCTGGACGCCAACGCTCAACCAATGCTGTGATCAACGCATGATCCACTTCCAAGTTTGGAACCTTGAATAACCCTTCAAAACCTGCCTTAATTATGTAGCGAGCAATCCATGGGTCAAGCCCATGCTGGGGTAACTTGCAACTTCGACGTCTGCACTTTAGCAAGCCTGGAACTACCTGCACACGAAAGAGCATTGTCTTAGGATAGTGCACATGGAATAACTATAAGAATGCTACATAATAATAATATGCAAGAAACAAGTAGGCTAACTAGTTAGTTACAAACATTTTGCAATATGTTAGTTAGAATGTTAACTGCTTATTCGCTCTACCTCAATAGCAGATAGGATCAATTCAAGATCAATGACATTGTTTAAAATTAGCACTAAGGTGATGGGCATCATGTTTTGAAATGAATGAACAAAGTGCCTCACATTGTCAAATGGAGTAGGGAATTAGGAATCAAAGTCGTCAGTTGTCTTATGTGTAGCCACGCATAATTGTGTACACATGTTTGGAAAAAAGAATGGTGGTAGATTCATTTTTTAATTGATTACTCTAGCTTCTAAATGAGATCTACTGACTTTGAACATTTCTGCTCCATACAATTTTCTTGATTATTTATGCTTCATACCATTTTCTCTTTGGATTAAATACAATTCTGCCTAAACCAAAAGATTCTACCATGTCTAACGTCTATTTGCAAATAATCAAAAAACCCTACAGAAATAAAAATAAATGATTTCGACATGTCCAAAGTTCAGTACAACTACGTACCTGACCGACTGGCGTCTCCCAAAGCACTGTGGATCGATGAACCGGTTGCTACGTCAACTGTGTACCAACTGTCGGTCCAGGATCCACATTTCCCACTTGCTGCATATCTGACACGCATGCAATCATGTTAGACACATAGGTCTATGTTTAATAGTGAAGAAAAGCTTGGCTTTTGCAAGTAAACACAGGCAAGTAATTGAATGTTCTACAACAAACTCACAGAAACAAATACAGAGAGAAATAGAGTGAAAGAGAAAGAGAGTGAAATGGAGATTTGACAGAAAATTGAAAACATATAATTGCTTAACTAAATTATACATCATGCATCTATATACACTGATTTTCAATCCATTTAATCATATCAAGGAAGAGTTAAAGTAAAACACTAAAATATAAACAACCTAACGTTCATGGCTGCAAGGCATAAACAAAAAAGACATATAGTTGCAAATTGTATAAGCAACCTAACCAACCAACCAAGGTGAGAATCAATGTCTAAATCAAACAAAGTAAACCAACAAATGAACACAGCAAAATGCAAACCAAACAATCAATTAAACACCTCAAAAAACACCATTCTAAAACACTAAAACATAGCTCTAAAATTAAAAGGTACCTAATTACCAATTACCCCTAAACAAGCCCTGCCACCCATCAGTAGTAGAACTTCCCTTCTTTAAACAAAGTGTAAAGTTCTTTCCTTTTACTTTTGCTTGTTCCCATACTTGACATCACACTCAAAAAGAAATTTTATTTAATAAAGCAAGAAGTGAAAAGGGTTCATTGTAACTTAGTGGCTAGTGAGGTGTGTTTTCAACAAAAAAAGGGGGAGACAAACATGGAAGTAGGTAAAGGTTCCATTAGAGACTCTAGTGCAATGGACATCTCACTCACAAGCACAACTTTGGAGGCACCTAATAGTAGTCAAATTAATATTGAGCTTAATTAAATGGATTAAACAAATGTGAGACCTATACCATCAAATGATGGTGTGTGCATAGTTATGTGTCAAATGAACACTGAATTGTTGACCATAATAGTCCAAGAGCTTTGCTTTCTTCTCTTTTGGGTTTTTTTTCTTCATTTGTTTTTATGAAGTCGATTATTTTTTTTCTTAGAAGTCAATTATATTTTTATTGGTCAAGTCTTGGTCGTAAATTAGGTTATTAGTAATTCATTTCTTTTCTTCGAATCAAGTAGATTTTTTTTAAATCAATAGTTGGCTTTCCTAAGTCAACTAGAAATAGGGTCGAGGTAGTTAAAGGTGAAAGGCAACCTTAAGGTGCCAAGGCCTTATATGGCCCAACGCCCTAAGGTGTGAGGCGACAAGGCCTTTGGTGCAACCAAGGCCAGCCCATTCCAGAAGACCTGGAATTTACCAAATTGTCTTTATTCTGGGAGAACTTAATTAAAAGTAATCCAACAAGGAAAAAAAAAAACAAACAATCAAATAAGAGTCAAGTCAATTCAACTTTAGATCGACCAAGGAAGGTCCCAAGATAACACTTCATCATCTGAAATTCCCAAATTAAAAGGTCTTTAAAGAAAACTATAATCAAATAAGAGTAAATTCAAGTTTAGACTAAGGAAGGTCCTAATAGAACTCTTCATCATCTGAAACTTCCCAAATTAAAAAACTCTTTAAAGGAAACCGCCAGTTACATTCCCATCACTGACTTGTAGGTTTTTAATTTTTTATCATTTTTCATCTTTGTTTCTTTATTGCAATTTTCCATATGCATCAAAAGCCTAGGTGGCAATTCATATTCCACTCTTCTCCATTAATTAAATTACATATCAAATCCCATTCAAAAGCCTACACTTTATACCCACAAAAATTAATTCCGACACACAGAAATCAATACCTCCACCAATACCCTTGGGAAATAAGTATAGTAGGCCAAACCACCAAAAAAAATAAAAAATAAACAAAGCCCTAGGTCCGTCAGAAGCGCCTTAGAAGCACCACAACCTGAAAACAGTAGGCTTTTCAGAGGATATACTATTTCCATTCCCAAAAGCCACCACAAATCTTAATGCTCCCGAACCTAACCCAACCTATTATGAAAGGATTGGGTGACCCTAAAAGGCCACTAAGGCCACTATGTTCCCTTTTCAACCCCAAATGTAATAGATGATAACAATAACAATTCGATGTACTTAGTCAACAAACATAACCCACAAAAGGCTGCTAATCTGACACAAGATAGAAGCTTGAATGGGCTTTAATACCAAATTTGATGTAGGCTTTTTAGGAATTTCAGCACTAAACTAGATTCTTGATAACATATTGAATGTGTTGATGGCTGTTTGGTATTTAAACAATAAAAAGAACATCAAATAAAGAAAGGTAAAACACTGGGCAATCACACCTAGGCTTTCCTAAGTACTCACATTTAGGTAGGAGATAGCAATTACGATTGAAAAAAGTTGGAATGTTCATTATATAGGCTATTTCTAAATCCTTTCTTAGAAAGACTAGGAATACTAATAACAAAAAAAAAAGTACTTTAAGAACTTCTAAGACAATTCTAGTCTCTTAAGACAATCAATTATGCATCTGTACACAACTGATGTGGTAAGTAAGTTTATATGTTCCCATATGATATTACAAGGATAATGACATGAAACCAACCAAAAAAAAAAAACAAAAAACAAAACAAAACTTAGATGTTGAATAAAAACAATATGGCACAGTTAGTAGGCCTGTTCAACAATTCACCGGCGCCGACAAAACTGCCTAAAACTGTGCCAATCCGACCACCGAAAGCTCCACCGAAGGTTCCTGGCATGATGATCGGTAGGCTTTTTCCGATACTGAAGTCGGCCGGTGCGGCGGTCGGCAGCAAAATCTGCAAACCGAAGAGAAACCGAACCGAACCGAACCAATATATATATATATATATATATTTAACTTATACATATATATAATATATTAATATATATAATCATTCATCAATTTTAAAATAAAATAAATTCAGAGGGAGAGAGAGAGAGAGTACCAGTTTGGCGTGAAACTGAGAGATCCAAAGGAAGAAGAAGGAAGTTAGTTAGAACGACGCCGTTTCATTTCTTTTTTCTTTTTCTTTTTTTTAATCTGATTCAAAACGACGCCGTTTTGAAACCATTTTAAAATTTTTCTATTAGGTTCAAAATGGCATCGTTTTAGTGTCAGAATTTAAAAAAAAAAAAAAAAAAAAAGGAACACCAGGAAAGAGGACAGTATCAGACTTTGAGTGGTCTTGTCTAACTTAGTCTCCCACTTGCATTTTTTGAAAAAAATATATTAAAAAAAAAAGTTGTGGCAGTATGGGTTAATGTGTTACCATCAGTTTTTTTTTTAATATATTAAAAAAAAAAATGATGTGGCCGTATAGGTTAACGTGTTACTGTCAGTTTTTTGAAAAAGAAAATATTAAAAAAAAAATGCTGTGGTCGTATGGGTTATTGTATTACCGTCAGTTTTTTTTTAAAAATAAATTAGAAAAATACCTATTACTGTTTGAGTGACTAATGAAGCTAGTCAGTGTACAAGATATATATATATATATATATATATATTTTTTTTTTTTCTATTTTGATCTTAGCCACACACGTCTTTTCTTCTCCTTTCCTACTCTTGCTCTCATTTCTCCACTTTACTCCTTAGATTTCTGCATTTCTCAAGTCCCACACTCTTACTTCTCAGACAGAACTCAAAACTCAGTCATCACTCATCAGCTAGAATGCTAGACAGCTACCTCCATTTTTCTTCCAAACCCTAATCCCGCTGAACAAAGAATAGTTTTTCCCTCTCAATCTCAGGCTCTCACTCTCACCTAACCATTTTTATCTTCTTTTTTTGCTCTTAGTCAGCCATATAATGTTTCTTCCAAACCCTAATCCCGCCGAAAAATTAGTAATGTTTCCCTCTCAATCTCAGATTTTCAGGCACATAATTTTTCTCTTCTCTTTTGCACTTAGGCACATAATTTTTTTTCCATACCCTAATCCCGCCGAACAAACAATAGTTTTTCCCTCTCAAATTCTTAGTCTTAAGCTTTGACTTAACCTTCCCTTATTTAAGAACACAAGCTCTCACTCTCACTGTTAAGACTCATCTCTGATTCTCAGTCTCACTTTGTCACAAAGAAATGCTTTCCTTTCAAGTTCTCACGAAATTCCTAATACCTGAGACAATCAATCTCTTTTTCATCTCCGTTCTCCACCGTGGTAGCTTTGCCACTATGTAGTT
Organism: Quercus lobata; assembly: GCF_001633185.2. NCBI lineage: Eukaryota > Viridiplantae > Streptophyta > Magnoliopsida > Fagales > Fagaceae > Quercus > Quercus lobata. The sequence goes on from NC_044914.1 coordinate 7,792,033, forward strand.
CTGTCTTTGGTAACCCTAACACCTATTTTGTTTTAGTTTTATTTTATGGTCACTAAATGTTTCTTGATGATTCTAATTTTTTTTTTTTTGGTTATTTTCTTGTAATTTTAGGGTTAATTTAAAAGATTCAGCTTATAAATCTCGAAGGCTTAAATAGTTCCTGGGTATTTTCTCATACTATTTATATCTTGTTTTGAGTTCATAATTTTTTTTTCTTTTTTGTTTGATTTTCTTTTAAGGATTTTTAAAATTTTTTTTTTTTAATTTTAGTTCATGTTGTGTCAAACTTTCATTTTTGTGTTTGATTTTGCTTTTAGTTTTAGTGTTTTTTATTTTTAAAGGTTCACTCATGTTGTTTGCTGTATGGTTTTGTTTCTAGGGTTCAAAGACCTGTAAATTTATTTTTTGATCATCCTATTGATTAATCATACTGTTCTGATTTTATTTATATACATATATAATATTTCTTTTTAAGTTTCACTCATGTTGCTTGTTGTTTGATTTTGTATCTAGGATTCAAAGATTGTAAATTTATTTGTTGATCATCCTTTTGATTAATTATACTATTGTGATTTAGTTTATTATATCATGTTAATATGTTGTAATTTCAGTTGATTATCTTGTTGTGATTTTAGCATTGAGAAAGTTGCTTGTATAGTTTTTGTTTACTAATATTTTATTGAAATTAGTGTATGAGTATGACTGTGTGTTTAAGTTAAAGGTTGCTTGAATGATTTATTTGTTGTTGATTCCTTAATTACTATGTATATGTGATTGTTATTTATATTGATGTAATTAGATCATGGCTGCTTGTGCTTCTTCTTCCACCCCCTCTACTGAGCCTATTCTTAATTCATATGCTGAGGCTAATCAACCGAATACACAATCTCCTATTCCACCATCAAGTGTTGTACGCCCTCAAACACAAACAGAAACTCAACAAGCTACTATTAATGGTGGTAAAGAGCCTTCCAAGATATGAGACCATTTCTCTAGAATAGAGGGTTGTGACCCCTTTACCCTAAGTCCGAGTGCAACTATTGTAAAAAGAGTTATAATTGTCACCCAAAAAGAAATGGAACCTCTACCATGTGGTCTCATATAAAATCTGGTTGTAAGAAGTACCCCTATAGGCATGATAAAGGCCAAACCACTTTGAGTTACCAAAGTAAAAAAAAAAAAAGGGAGGGTGAAGGGGGTAATGAGTTGGTGTTGAGAAAGTTTAGTGTGGAAAGGTTAAGGATGGCCTTGGCTAGGATGATAATTGTTGATGAACTACCTTTTAGGTTTGTTAAGCATAGTGGATTCATTGATTTTATGGCAGAGGTAGAGCCTAGGTTTGAAGTTCCCTCTTGGGTTACTGTTGCAAGGGATTGTCTTAGAGTTTACATTAGGGAGAAGGAGAGTTTGAGAAAAGTTTTAATGGCTGGTCAAAGGGTGTGTTTGACAACTGATACTTGGACTTCAATCCAAAATCTTAATTACCTTTGTTTGACTGTACATTATATTGATGTTGATTGGGTTTATCATAAAAAGATTTCCAATTTCTGCCTAGTACCTGATCATAAGGGTGAGACCATTGGTAGGATGGTTGAGTCTTGTTTGCTTCAATGGGGGATTGATCATATTTTTACAATTACTATGGATAATGCAAGTTCAAATGATGTGGCCATAGAAAATCTTAGAAGGAAAACAAAGGATAGGGTGGGTAGCCTCTTGGGTTGTGAGTTCCTTCATATGTGTTGTTGTGCCCATATTTTGAATTTAATTGTGCAAGATGGGCTAAGGGACCTTAATGAGTCAATTGTTAAGGTTCGAAATGTAGTGAGGTATGTGAAATCCTCTCCTAATAGATTTGAGAAGTTTAAGGCATGTGTTGAAAAAGAAAAAATTCAAAGCAAAAGTTTGTTGTGCCTTGATGTGTCGACTAGGTGGAATTCAACTTACTTGATGTTAGAAAGTGCACTAAAGTTTGTGGCTGCATTTGAAAGGATGGAGGAAGATGATGGGCATTTCCTTCATTATTTTGAGGATCCATCTAATGGTCACCCTCGGTTTTTAGATTGGGAAAATGTAAGACTTTTTACAAAGTTTCTTGGTATGTTCTATGAGGCAACTTTAAGATTTTCTGGTTCCTTGTTTGTGACTACTAATGTGTATTTCCATGAGCTTGTTAGTCTTCAAGACCAGTTAAATCAATTGTGTAATGGTAGGGGTGATCCTTTGTTAAAGGGTATGGCACAAAGAATGAAATTGAAGTATGATAAGTATTGGGGAAGTGTTGATAGGATAAATCCAATGTTGTTTGTGGCTGTTGTGGTTGATCCTAGATATAAATTAAAATATGTGAGGTTTTGGTTTAAGCAATGGTATGACAAGGAGAAGGTTGATGAGTTAGGATTGAGAGTTAGGGAAGCATTGAATAGATTGTTCAAGCACTATAGTGGAGCAATGGGGAACCCATTTGGTGCTAGTGCTAGTGGGACTAGTGAGTTTTGTAGTAGTGATGTTGCTACCATGTCCTCCATGCTAAGTGGCTTTGATAGTGCAGAAGAAAGGATAAAGAGGTACAATAACATTTACAAACAGCATTCAGCATATAAGGATAGTGTAGAATGCAAATCTGAATTGGACCGATACTTGTTAGAAGCTAGTGTAGATACGGAGATGGAAGGTTTTGATATTCTTGATTGGTGGAGGGTGAATTCTTCAAGATATAGGATTCTTTCTCAAGTTGCTTGTGATGTTTTGGCAATTCCTGTCTCCACTGTTGCATCAGAATCTGCATTTAACACAGGGGGTCGTGTCTTGGATCCTTTTCGCAGCTCATTGTCTCCCAATACTGTTGAAGCTTTGATTTGTACACAAAATTGGTTGAGGTCCAAGGATTCAACTGAACCAATTAACCTACGAGAGGTAATGGATGAAGTGGAAAACTATGAACTTGAATCGGGTAATGTGTTTATCTTCTTTTCTAATCTTTTTCTGCTTTTATTATTTATAAATTCTCTTGTATTTATGTTATTTATTTATTTGTGAGTTATTATTTATATACAATTTTTTTGTTTTTTTTCCCCTTTTAGAGCTTGCACCAAAACCCATTGTGGGTTCAGATTTTGTTCTAGACTAATTTGGAAGGTGGGGTTGTTTTTTGGACTTTACCTAAGGTAACTTAAAAATTTTATGTAATTTGCTTATGTTTGTTGGTTGCTATTTGTAATGGTGTTAATTGTCATGTATTGCTTTATACTTTCTACTTATCATTATTTTTTGGGGATTGACATTGTAGGGATGGAGTTTTTTGTATATGATGACTTGGAGTTGGAGTTGGAGTTGTTGGCTGGTTGATTGCAGAAATTTTTTGTAGTTAAATTTCTTGGGCTACTGCTAGTTGCTAGCTTGATGCTTCTTTGCTGCTTTCTGATTTATTTTTGTTTACTAGTTGCACACATGACAACATAAGCACTGAATGAAACACTATTAGTCTTAGTAGACTAGGCTGCCTCCATTTTTTGTGAAAAATATGTAGTTGTGTAGTGTACCGGTGTATATTTTGGTCCAACATCCATTATATATATTTGTATAGTGCTTCTCAAGCATTACTTGACTATTTTGTAGTGCTGCACTACTCCTCCTCCTTGGGGCTATACTACTGTTTATATTTAATGTGATTACTATAATAGAAATATTAATGTTAATGTTGTTGCCATGTTGGATTGTTGTGTCTTGATATTTTATAATTGTGTTTGATTTGGAATGTTGTGATAGGTTTAGATTTATTAATGTGTTAATGTTTTTAATAATTACATGTTTAATTTGACATGTTGAATTTAAGTTAAATTATAGTTGAGACTTGATACTCTATAATTGTGTATTTGATTTGGAATGATATGAGTCTGGTGGCAGGTTTGAAGTTGTCTTTCTTGTGGTTGAAACTTGATAAAGAAAGGCTTAGTTAAAAGTTAAAAAGAAGTCAGTTAAAAAAAGAAATTATAATGGGCTCAAAATACTATTTTTTTAAGGCTTAAAAGCCCAAAGCTTGGAATAGGAATCTTTAAAAATCCAGCCCATATAACCGAACGAACCGCACTGAACTGTTAATATTAACCGCACTTTGTGTAGACCGGTTTTTATCTTTCAAAAGTCAAGTGTGGTTAAGCATTTGGTGAAACCACACCCCACAGGTGTGGTGCAAAAAATCTCTCTAAAACCGACCAAACCGAACCGTGTACACCCCTAACAGTTAGAGACCTAAGCAGAGTGAATGGCAGCAAAGGTTTTAGGATGTCCATGATCTGTGTGTAGATATATGCGTGCATATCCATTATACACACATTATATCTATTATAATAATAACTAAACAAAGTGGAAGCTTGTAAAAGCCAGTAAGTTTGAAGCTTGTAAAACCAATAGCTTCTTAATTCAAGATCATTCAGCATTGAATTAAAAAGAAATTTTCCCTAATTCAAAATCATGACATAACTTGTGACATAATTTCTGGAAAAAATAGGGATTGATTTGATATACTTTCAAACTATAAGAATTACAAAGCAATTTCCCCTAACAATGAACACCGTTGTCATGCTAACTGTATTTTACATGAATTTCTGCCCTAGATATGCATCCAAACCCACTTCAAAACCAAACCCAGCAAAGCTAAAACAGCAACAATAATTATGAATAAAGATAGAGAAAAATCTAACAGAGAAAAACTTAAGAAGCCACACTCAAATCAGATTACATGCAAAGGGAAAAAAATTAAAATTTGAACTCAACATTTACAAATTACCTTAATACATTTCTAATCCTTTAACTCTGAAGACAGATTGGGTTGAGCTTCGGCTGTGGTGAGATTGAAAAAGTGTGGGTTTGGGTGTGGGTTTGGATTCAGCTTCAGAAAGGGTCTACTGAACGGTTTGGTTTGGGTGCGGGTAGAAATGGGAGAACTTGAAGATGCATTAAACTTGGGAATGGTCTACTAAACGGACTGAGAAAGGGAGAGAAATTGTTGAGGAAGGAAGACAAACAGTTTTAGAGATGTTACATTCAAAAACTCCTTATTCTGCATATAACTCGGTTTCCACATTGACGAATTATAAACAGTAATGCGGGAATATTTTATTGCCCAAAAGCCAAGTTGGAACACCAGCGTGGCAAGAACTTGCCCAGAACTCGGTTTCTTAATAGTCGAGTTATTTAAGTAACTCAATTATCGTATAATCGAGTATCGAAATAGAGGCACGCCCCTATATAGTTTCGAAACAGGGGCATAATGCCAAATATTTTGTCCAAAAAGGGCAAAAGGCTAGATCCCCCTTGCAAAATTCAAAACTCACTTTCGCATTCAAACAGTCAGTCTTGAATTCCAGGAAAATGAATTGTGACTTGTCGATGTGGCAACCGCCAATTGGAGAACCCCATTGCTTGAAATATTATCTATATATATATATAAAACCGAAACTTTTGAAACTTCCACAATTTTCCACGTCAGCACAATATTTTTGAAACTTCCACAATTTTCCACGTCAGCATAATATTTAAATTAAATTAAATTTTTCACCTCATCACTGTTTTCTTTTTCCAATGCAAATTAGACTTCTAGCCAAATAAGGACACTCTTCCACTGCCTCTACTCTCTCCTATTTAAGAATTGCTTGCGTAGAAAACTTAAGCCCCTGAATAACCTAACAAGTGAAGCCGCAGCAGGTGGTTCTCTTCGCAAGTATGCAGCTGGAAGTGCAATCACAACAGACTTTAAAAAATTATATGCACTTGTGCAGTGCACGCCTGATTTGTCTGAGCAAGACTGCACTAATTGGTTACTTATCACTATTGCGGTTTATCCACAATATTGTGCTGGGAAGGTAGGTAGGAGTGTACTTCTAACAAATTGTAAAATCAGGTATGAGGACTACTCTTTTTATTTTTTTTTATTATTTTTTTTTTAAATTCTTTTTATTTTAGATTTTATGATTAGATCTGCTATTATCTTCTTTTGCCGCAACACAATTTTCTCCTTAAAACTTATTTTTCTTCAAGATTTTTTATGAGGGCGGCTCATGCTTCACAATTCACATATTCCACTTTTGTATTGGACTCCTCTCCTTCTTCGGTCAATGCATCAAGGTTAGGGTTATTTGATTTGTTCAATAAAAATTATAGATTTGTTGCTTTTTCTTATAAGTTTGTCAATTGTTATTTTGTTTATTTAATTGCTGGGCCTGAATCTTTTAATTAAATCTTCAAATTTTTTTAACCTTTTAAAAGTTTTAATATTTTGAATTTTAACATTTAAAAGGTAACTCATATTTCTCTAATATTTCTATGTTGTGTAGACATATTTTTTTTTGTTTATTATATTTCTCCATTGTGTAGTCACATAATTTTTGTTTTGTTTTAATAAATTCTTGGCTCAAAATCTTCTAATTGTTTGGTTTACATATGAATTTTTAAGTTCATTTTTTGCAATACATTTAATTGTCTGGCCAATTTCAATAGTAGAAAAGCTATAATCATGGATTCCCTTCTTTCTATTGTATTTCTCTATTGCATAATTAAATATATATATATATATATATATATTTATATATATATAGTTTTATTTCAATACTTTTGAAGCTTTGAATCTTCTGATTTTTTTTTAAAAATTTTTTTTTGGCCTTTTGGAAGTTTTAACATCATAACTTTTGGGTTTTATTTTTTCTATTATCAAAAATTATCTAGAAGATTTCAATGAATATCCATGGATTATTCTTTTTGAGGGTAACCCATCTTTATCTTATATTTCTATTCCTAACTTTTTTTTCCTATATTTTTTCTTTAATTATCCGTGTTTACATCTCTTTTGTTTTTCCTATTTTTACTTTCATAGCGTATGTACATGTTGTGTATGTTCTTTGATTCTTTCTTTAATGATTTTTGTGTGAGTATGTGTCATCGTATCTGGGTACTTAGGCAAAATCTATAAAGACTAAAGATGCTTCTTCTTTTTTTTCTTTTCTTTTTTTGTAATGAATCCTATGTTTTTCATGACTTTAGTGAGTCATATTCTTAATAATCGAAATGGTTTTGTTTGACATGGATTTTGTTCATATTGGTTTCAAAGTTTATTTCTTGGCTTATATTATAGATTGTAATATATTTATTCATCAAACTGTTTAGTTGAGTTTGTTTTCGAAATTGTTTTCAGTGTTGGACATTTTCTTGAAGCATGTTGGTATCATATATTAAAATAATGTTAAGTTGATGATAATAATAATAATAATAATAATATAGTTTAATAAATGTCTGAAACGTATAGCTGTTAACAAATGTTTTAGCTATATGATTTTATTTTACAAATTCAATTTGCTAAAACATATTCAATTTTGGTTTTTAAACTCTTCCCAATAATTAATAATCATTTTTTTTAAGAAGAAGATTGGAAATATTATTAAAAAAATTAAGTTAAAAACGGATAAAGGTGTAGAGTTGAGGACTTGGTTTGGTCATGATCCAATTTTTATAACTTAATATTCATAGCTCAAACTTATTTCTAAAAAAGATATAAATTAAAAAAAAAAAAAAAAAAAAAAAAAAAAAAAAAAAAAAAATATTCAAAACTCACAACTCATAACCCAAAGACCTTACAAAAATTCCAAAATTCATGTTTGGCTGTATAACACAATCACCCTATCTTAAAATTTAAATTCCGCTTTTTGTCAAAATGGTGGCGGCCACACATCACATCACATTACACAGTTTGCTTTACTATGGTTGCTATCTTGTTTCTCAAAAAATAAAAAATAAAAAATTATGGCTGCTACACGGAGCGTGATTTTCTCTTACACCTTTCAATTCAAAGGAAATCTTCTCCCGCACGCCTCTCTTCCGTCAATGGTCTGATCCAATGAAATCCATGACTTGTCTGACACGTTGTTTCCTTTTCCACGTATAAATACATGAAAGTTCATATAGCATATGGTGTTCAAGTCAAAGAGCAGGAAATAATCTTTGGAAAAGAAAAAATGTATGTGACAAGGCCTCTTTCTATGTTCCAAAAGAATCCTTCGGCACTCTCATGGCCACCCCCTGAAGGTCCAAATTCTGGTATTTTGGTCATCGAAGATGAAGAAGCCGAGCAGCAGTATACTTGTTTTGGATTGTGTAAGAGTAATGAGCTCAAGGACTTGCCTCAGACCAAGAACCTAACGCTTCGCTATTCATCAGGCACTGGCCAGAACCGACGCGTTTCTTATTTTTACGCAAGCTTAATCCCAGTTCTTAATCAGCCGTTGTCTTCCAATCGGTACTATGTCATAAAGAGACGTGGAAGCCATAAAGGGTATGCGTATATATATATATATATATATATACACAGTGGTTTCCTGGGGTCCAGATTAAAATAGTCTGGCCTCAGGGGTGCGATGAGAACCTCGCCCAACCCAATAGGGGAAGGCAACGAGCTCTCCCTCACACATTTCAATAATAGATTTATGAGAGTGTGATAGGACTCAATGCCTAAAGCGTAGTGATTTAGCCTTGGTGGCGGTCACTGCTGGTTCAAAGATCAAACAAGCAATGAAACCATTCTTTTACTTATGTGTTAATTTGAGGCCCATACGGTGGCAGAGAATTGGAGAAGATTCTCGGGTGTTGAAGAGCCTCCTCTTTAAGGTATCGAGTTGAATATGTTTGTGAGCAACATTCTTGTACACAAACATTTTGATGTTGCACGTCTGACTTCTGCCTCATGATTAAAAGTTTTAATCATGAGGCAGATGTCAGACGTGCTTGGGATCGAAGACCTTGGCTAATAAAGGCGGAACACCCAATTCTTAAACGATTCAGTTACAGTCCAGACCAGAGTGTTGATGAAGAAGATTAAGGTCTTTTCAGCCTTGCATTATTGTAAATTTTGACCATTTTTGGCATTATGCAATCAAACAGTTTTCACTTTATCTTCTATTTAAGAACTTTACACATGCACTTGTCTACATTCTCTCTTGCTGACTAACCTTGTTTGCAGCGACGGAACCACAGCTACCCGAAGGGGCTTGGGCCATGGCCCCCCTTGAATTTCTTGTTTCTTTATTTTTGAGGGAGGATTTATTATTTATATTCCCAAAAATATAAAGTTATTCCCCTAAAAAATTATATACATAAAAGTTGTTTTTTTAAACCCATCTTTTTTTTTCTTTTATAAGATTTGAATATTGAAAATATAATCGTTAAATTACATGTACTTATTATATTATTTTTGTTTGTAAAATTACAAAAATAAAAAATAAAAACTATATCAATAATGTCATGTTTAACTTTCAAATTTTTGTGGTAAAAAATTATGTATACAAAATAAATTTATTGATCGAATAATAAATAACACTTGATTGGAATGAAATTTGACATGCATGTTAAAAACAAAAAAAAAAATATACAATCTAACAATTAAATTTTCAAAATTCATATTTAATAAAAAAAATGTAAGGAGAATTTAAATAATTTCTCTCTAAACTAATTTAGGAAGAAACCTGTTCAAAAAATATGTGAAAGAACCCAATAAAAAATAAGTTAGGCTTTACATTTATGTGATTGATTCTAAGACCAAATATGTCGGTAAGATGTTGTTTTTAAAAAATACTTATTTTTTTTCCATTGGTATTTTTAGAAACGGTTTTTTTCCCCTTTATTCAAATGACTTTTGTTGTTAAGTTGTTTGTGATCCAAAGTTAAAAAAATTGATTTTTTTAATTATTTATCCTTGGTAATATTAATCAATTTTTTAATTCCAAAATATTAAATATATAAATAGATAACTGTGGGGCCCAATGATTTATGGGCCAGGCCCGCTTGCTCATGAGGAGTCCAAAGGCCCAAACCAAAGAAGGTTAAGGCCCGAGCTAAAAAATGTAAGGCAAAAATGGCCCGGAGACGCGGCCGAGGACAGTCTAGTCCTCGGCAGACCCAAAGCTCCATAGAGAGGAGGGGTAAAAAAGAGAGATAAGAACAAAATTGTAAGGAGGTCTAAAAGATCTTGGGGGAAGTTATCCTTACTACCCTTCCCCGATAAGACTCTGCACCTGACAGAGCCGTATTCTTCAGCTTTATCAACCATCCCCAACAATTCTGGGATTGGACTGATGGGACAAATGTCAGTCTTGTAAAGGTTGACCCTACACATGGACGAAGGACAGCGAGCGCAGGCTAGTATAAAAGAAGAAGTAAGTGAATCTGGTAGGGGGCGCTGATCCCACCTCCAGAAAGAAAGGCTCCATGGGTGGAAACACCCTAATAACCCATGCAGATCATAAAAAAGACCCGTCGTCGGGTAACTAGGGAAGACCTCAATGGTCCTCGGATCAAGTCCGAGGAGCCCAATCCCATAGGATGCGACGCCATAGGGTTTAAATATTCAAACCCAACTCCTTTTTCTACAGGAATTCCTCTAAAATCAGGACCGGAACATCGCCCCGCGACTAAAGCCAAGCTTTTCAAGCCCACTCTCTACAAATCACATTGTGAGGGATCTTTCATGTGCGAGCCCAGCAACATTAATGGGCCGCAAAGGAATCGTGCCCTACAATTGGCGCCGTCTGTGGGGAAGCTTGCGCGTTGGCGCAGGTGGCGGTGGAATCAACTCTTTGGCAAGCAGAAATTTCTGTGGTCTCCTCCGTCTCCGGCGACATATAGTTGTTGCTCCGACGTAAACTTCTGCTAGGGGCTACGCCTCGCAGTGCTAAGGGCGCGGACATCTCTAGGGGTTTCCAGCCTCAGGCCAAGTTTCCCCGCCCTGGTGTAGGAGCTTATGGTCGAAAAATAAACCAAGTAAAAAAAGAGCAAAAGCATAAGTTTTGGACAGAACCAAGGCCTTGCATAGTCCTCGGACTCAAGCCTATGGGGAAACCAAGTACATAAAAAAATCAAATCACAAGTTTTGGACAGAACCAAGGCCTTGCATGGTCTACGGACTCAAGCCTATGGGGAAACCAAGTACATAAAAAAAATCATAAGTTTTGGACAGAACCAAGGCCTTGCATGGTCCACGGACTCAAGCCTATGGGGAAACCAAGTACATAAAAAAAATCATAAGTTTTGGACAGAACCAAGGCCTTGCATGGTCCTTGGACTCAAGCCTATGGGGAAACCAAGTACATAAAAAAATCAAATCACAAGTTTTGAACAGAACCAAAGCCTTGCATGGTCCTCGGACTCAAGCCTATGGGGAAACTAAGTACAAAAAAGAAATCTCACAAGTTTTGGACAGAACCAAGGCCTTGCATGGTCCACGGACTCAAGCCTATAGGGAAACCAAGTACATAAAAAAAATCATAAGTTTTGGACAGAACCAAGGCCTTGCATGGTCCACGGACTCAAGCCTATGAGGAAACCAAGTACATAAAAAAAATCATAAGTTTTGGACAGAACCAAGGCCTTGCATGGTCCTCGGACTCAAGCCTATGGGGAAACCAAGTACATAAAAAAATCAAATCACAAGTTTTGGACAGAACCAAGGCCTTGCATGGTCCTCGGACTCAAGCCTATGGGGAAACCAAGTACAAAAAAGAAATCTCACAAGTTTTGGACAGAACCAAGGCCTTGCATGGTCCTCGGACTCAAGCCTATGGGGAAACCAAGTACATAAAAAAAATCACAAGTTTTGGACAGAACCAAGGCCTTGCATGGTCCTCGGACTCAAGCCTATGGGAAACCAAGTACAAAAAAGAAATCTCACAAGTTTTGGACAGAACCAAGGCCTTGCATGGTCCACGGACTCAAGCCTATGGGGAAACCAAGTACATAAAAAAATCATAAGTTTTGGACAGAACCAAGGCCTTGCATGGTCCACGGACTCAAGCCTATGGGGAAACCAAGTACATAAAAGAAATCTCACAAGTTTTGGACAGAACCAAGGCCTTGCATGGTCCACGGACTCAAGCCTATGGGGAAACCAAGTACATAAAAAAATCATAAGTTTTGGACAGAACCAAGGGCTTGCATGGTCCACAGACTCAAGCCTATGGGGAAACCAAGTATATAAAAAAAATCAAATCACAAGTTTTGGACAGAACAGAGGCCTTGCATGGTCCTCGGTCTCAAGCCTTTGGGGAAACCAACTACTTGTAAAGAAAAACTACATTACATGCACTTTAGGATTTATCCGAGGAAAACTCTCCACTAACAATTGGGTTAGCTCCTAAATTGTGAGGATTCTCAAGTCTGCTTTCGGATCCGCAGCACCAAAGGGATCAATGCATTATAGAGCAATATGTCGCCTGAAAAACAATCTGAGTTCTCTACTACTCAGTCAACTCCTCGGATGGATTATTTAGAGATTATCATTATCGAACGGTATTCTCGCACTTATCACAGAATATTCACTTGTTATCTCGGGTTTCCCGCTCTAAGTATCGTTGAAGAAACACACACATGGAGCACACCCTTTCACAAAGCAGTGTTGCTAAAAGAATAGTATTCAAAACAAGTAAATAAATTTCCCTTTTTATTAAAACAAAGAAATAGTACAGTGTACAATGAAAAGCTGGAATCAGCTTATGTCAAAGCTCACTACATAATTGAAAAGGAAGATATAAGAGAATAAGACAAAACCGAGGAGGCGGTACAGACAAGAGGTTGGCTTCTAAAGCTAACCACATAATCAAAAGGAAAGAAACAAGAGAATAAGACAAAGCCGAGGAAGTAGCACAGAGGGGAGGTTGGCTACTGCTTCAAGACCTTGTTTTTCCTCAATGCTCTTGCATGCCCATAACTCAGGCAGCCAAAGAACCCAGCTTGGGGCCTGCACCGTCAAAGAAAAGGTGCACGAAACCCAACTTGGGCCTCACACCGCCGAAGGAAAGGTGCAGGGAGCCGGAAGTTGAGGAGCCGGAAGTTGAGGAGCCTACACCAAAAATTTGCCTGCTACAAGGCAGAGGTGATGATGGCGGAGAATCTTTCTTCTGACACACCAAAATCCTGGCATGAACAGAACCTGCTTCGGATTTTGACTAAAAGAGGGAGAAACACCTTTTCCCCTCTGTCGAAACGGAGTATTCTCTTGAATTTGTGCCTCCTTTGCCCGTACATCACTACTTTGAGTCTCAGGAGGACACGGCGCCTTTGTGGCGGAAAGAGTTCCTTTTCCCCAACCTTCGCCTTAAACATGATATACTAAGGGAGGAAACTGAAGGACTTGTGCGTAGGTAAAGCAACCTTCTCTCCTATTTATTTAAAAAGATAAGGTGGTGGCATTTAATTCACGCAGCGTCCCAAGGAGTGCTACAGACAAAATGTCTCCGGCTCGATTTCCAACGCCATCTGCAACCATGAGATTAAAGGAGTTTCGTGAAGGTACACCTCGAACACTGGGACGCCAAAAAGTAGCGCGTGGCTAAAGATTACGGAAATACCTCTAAATTTGTGGGCCTAGTTAATTCGCGACCCAGGCCCGTTCTACATGGGGGCCCAGGGACTGCGGCCCACACCGAGGGATAGCCGTTGCCAAGGACTACCTCCTGCTCGGCACCTCGTGAAATACCCGAGGAAAGGGAGAAACCGAACTATGGTCCTCGGACTCAAGCCTATGCAAAAAAAGGGGTTTTGGATAGAACCAAGGCCTTGTATGGTCCTCGGACTCAAGCCTATGGGGAAACCAAGTACTCAAAACAATTTCTGGACAGAACCAAGGCCTTGTATGGTCCTCGGACTCAAGCCTATGGGGAAACCAGGTACTCAAAAATTTTTGGACAGAACCAAGGCCTTGTATGGTCCTCGGACTCAGGCCTATGGGGAAACCAAGTACTTAAAAATTTTTGGACAGAACAAAGGCCTTGTATGGTCCTCGGACTCAAGCCTATGGGGAAACCAAGTACTCAAAATTTTTTGGACAGAACCAAGGCCTTGTATGATCCTCGGACTCAAGCCTATGGGGAAACCAAGTACTCAAAAATTTTTGGACAGAACCAAGGCCTTGTATGGTCCTCGGACTCAAGCCTATGGGGAAACCAAGTACTCAAAATTTTTTGGACAGAACCAAGGCCTTGCATGGTCCTCGGACTCAAGCCTATGGGGAAACCAAGTACTCAAAAAGAAAAAAAAAAAAAAAAAGGTTTTGGACATAACCAAGGCCTTGCATGGTCCTCGGACTCAAGCCTATGGGGAAACTAACTACCCGTATGGGAAAGTCCTCGGCTTAAATACGGTAAAATGTTGAGGCCAATAAGAGTGCTAGAATGACGGCGAGATGCTTCACCACTCGGTAACCTAAGGGGGCTGTTCATTTTTGTGGGAGATATGTCTTCGAATGATTATTTCCTACACCGCATAAAGCATCCAGTCCTAATCGTGGCATTGTTTCGGGCAAGTATCGTTATTCACAGGTGCGCATTGCTATGACAAATAATTTTATTAAAGTTATGGTGACATCTTTTTATTAGCAAGCATTTTGGCCTTAGTCGTCATTGATTCAAGTGCTATGTTATTGTGCCGAGCAGCGCTTGTAAATTTATAAAAACATAGAGACAGAACATGCGAAATAAAATAACAACAATTTTTATTAATATGAAAAATTATTACAACGTACAAAAAGGGGCTCAAACAAGCCTATACAAAAGGTGAACTACCGAAGCAACGATAACATCCGCAGTACAGATAAGTAAACAGTTAGGTATCTTTTGAACTCGTCTTCAAAGTCTCTCCAATCTCTACCTCAGTATTGCTCATATTAAGATAAGAACCTTCTTAAGAAGAATATGAAGGACAAGAAAGAAGAAGATGAAGGACAAGGAAGAAGAAGAAGATGGAGGAGATGAATGAAGAAGATGGAGGACATGAGTAAGGAAGGAGGAGAAGAAGAGAGAAGAGACGAAAAGAAAGAAAAAGGAGCAAAAGAGGGAAAAAGGACAGCACCAGGACGAATCTGGTGCTGGGAAGACTAGGAGAGGAAGGCGGAGGAGGGCACCAGTGAACAAAGAGAGAAAGAAGCAGAGGCACTTAGCCCCTACCTCAGCCCTGACTCCTAACACACTGGTGCCATGTTAGGTATGCTCGTGAGGGGCCGGGTGGTGCTGATAGTGGGTGTTCTCGACTCAGTCACGCCGAAAGTTTGACGTGACGAGCCCCTGCTTCGGATTTTGGCTGAAAGGAAGGTGAGACGAATCTTAAGTCTCCGTCATCCTTGCCCTGACCGAGCCATTTCGAGCTTCGTTAGGACATGGTGTTTCTGAGAGGGGAATGGTTTTTTTTTTTTCATTGCTTACTGCTACGGCGAGTGTATTTCAGGTTAAGGTGTAACCGGAGAGTAAAAGTGAACTCCGGAAGAACTCTAAGGGCTTCAAACTCTGGGGGGATTAGAGGGATTCAACTGAGGGAGAAACAACTCTTGTTCCTCCTCTTTATATAGGGGATGAAGAGGAGAGTACTTAACGTGTTCAGATTCCCAAGGAAATCTGCAAACACGAAGACACCCGTTTCGTTCCCTCATGCCATCGATAACCGTTAAATCTGGGAGATCTCGAAAAGGGAAGATATTAAAGACGCGCTTCGGATAACCAAACGGCATAGGCGCATCATGAAGAAATTAAGAGGAGCGTCTTGTAGACTGGTACACTTCTCGGGCAGGTGAAGAGTCGCCAGCGCTAGTCAAAGGCCGCATTAAGTGAGTCATAATAGAGGCTTGATATTACCAAAACCCCCCACTCCAACCCGGATGTTGGACAGTAGGGTTTTGAGGGGCTATTGTGGGGCCCAATGATTTATGGGCCAGACCCGCTTGCTCATGAGGAGTCCAAAGGCCCAAACCGAAGAAGGTTAAGGCCCGAGCTCAAAAATGTAAGGCAAAAATGGCCCGGAGACACGGCCGAGGATAGTCTAGTCCTTGGCAGACCCAAAGCTCCATAGAGAGGAAGGGTAAAAAAGAGAGATAAGAACAAAATTGTAAGGAGGTCTAAAAGATCTTGGGGGAAGTTATCCTTACTACCCTTCCCCGATAAGACTCTGCACCTGACAGAGCCGTATTCTTCAGCTTTATCAACCATCCCCAACAATTCTGGGATTGGACTGATGAGACAAATGTCAGTCTTGTAAAGGTTAACCCTACACGTGGACGAAGGACAGCGAGCGCAGGCTAGTATAAAAGAAGAAGTAAGTGAATCTGGTAGGGGGCGCTGATCCCACCTCCAGAAAGAAAGGCTCCATGGGTGGAAACACCCTGATAACCCATGCAGATCATAAAAAAGACCCGCCGTCGGGTAACCAGGGAAGACCTCAATGGTCCTCGGATCAAGTCCGAGGAGCCCAATCCCATAGGATGCGACGCCATAGGGTTTAAATATTCAAACCCAACTCCTTTTTCTACAGGAATTCCTCTAAAATCAGGACCGTAACATCGCCCCGCGACTAAAGCCAAGCTTTTCAAGCCCACTTTCTACAAATCACATTGTGAGGGATCTTTCATGTGCGAGCCCAGCAACATTAATAGGCCGCAAAGGAATCGTGTCCCTACAATAACATATAGAAATTTTATTTGTTTGGTAATTTATGGGAAATATAACTATAATATTTGACTTTTTCAAAAGAAATATACAAATAATCACAAAGTTATTTTGTGTGTTTTCTTTTTATTTATTTATTATTTTTTATGGGATGTATTTTCTTTCATTGATTGGACAAAGAAACTTATTTAGAATAATGCTAAAACTACTATAAACTTTAATACACAGGATTTACAAAATCGATGTATCAATTTTTAAAACATAATAAAAAAAAGTATTACATTGTTGATGTAGCGTCAATTATATTTATTATTACATTAATTTGTAAATATTTTGTAATAAAGTTGGAAGTAGGTTTGGTTTTTTTAAATTTATTTATTATGTTATTCATGTGGTAGTAATCACGATTTTTGCCACATCAAATTGTAATTTTTTTTAATTAAAAAGAAAAAATTAAGCATGTTCCCCGATTAAACTCAAGTATCGACCAAAAAAAATACAAACATCATTATATTTTTCAAGGACAATTAATTTTAATATAACTATGTGTATGAATTTATGTATTACTCTTTTTTTCTTTTTCTTTTTTACATGAACCATATGTATTACTTAAGTAACTATATCTAAAGTTTAACCTTTTTAAAACTAGTAGTAGCTTGAACAATTTTCTGGTTGATATTTTGTATTTTTAGCTTCTTTTTTTTTTTTTTTTTTTAAGTTACAAAAGTTAATTAAGATCCTAATTTTGTCTCTGCTTGTTTAGTAGTTCTAGGACCACAACTTTTTTTTGTCACAGCTTTGCCAAAATTTTAATATGATAAATTGAGAGTTGTTGCCTATCACTTCCACATGGATGATCATTATTTTTTCTTCACCATTCATAGATTACTACATCAGAGTTGTGATAAAAAAAAAAAATGTTATTCTAGATTTTCTTATATTTGTTTGCAAATCATCTTATTCAATGGAGTTTGGCTTCCTTCTAGTTCTTTTGAACATTAGAGGTGACACAGGACTAATACTTAGCATAAAATATAGATACTTGCCAATCTTGTCTTGTGTGCACAAGAGCTGTAAATGAGCCAAGATTTGTTGAGTAGTGAATGTTTAAGCTCGACTTGACATCAAAAGTAGAATGTTCAAGCTTGGCTTGAGCTTGATACGAGCCTACAAATAATGTTCAAGCTTGACCTTGTTATAAAGTATAAAATCTTGAGTTTAGCTTGTCTTGGCTTGATTCATTGGTGAAGCCAAGGTCGAGCTCAATATCAAGCCCAAACTCAAGCTCAATATCATATTTTTTAATTTGATCCAACACAAGTATATTATCAAGCCTATATCAAGTTTATTATTTAGCCTATTTGGTTTGGATGAGTGGTCTCAACTTATAATTAATTAAAGTCTTAGAAGGATATGAGTTTATTTGTCAAGCTCATATCAATTTTATTACCAAACTCATAAATAAGCCTAAGCTCAACTTGTTTTGTTACTTTTGTATCGAGCCTTGGTGTTCACAATAAGCTTGTTCATGAACAATATTTTTTACTTGGGCTCGGTTCATTTACTAAACAAGCTTGAAACTAAAACTTAAGCTTGGCTTGTTTATAAACAAATAAACATGAACAAGCTTTTTATCAAGCCAAACCCAAGCTGTTTATGAACGGCCTGGTTCATTTATAGCCTGAAAAGATGGAAGTCTCACTTTGTTTAATAAACACTTTACTTTTTATATTCTTTTTGGATAATTCACATGAAATTTTCTACATTGGCTCTTGATGCTTGTGCGTTTAACTAAGCTTGTTTCTAACTCATCTTATTTGCTTAAAATTAATTTTTTGTCCCTCCTTTAAAATAGTTGGCCAAACAATGTGCACATAAATAGCACTTATTGGCTTATTGCTTTCTCTTGCCATCATCTCAAGAAATTATTGGCACTCAATAGGCTAACCCCCACTTTACGTGAGTCACGTGAAGAGCAAGCCCAAATCATGAGTCCCATATAGAGATCCACCCTCATGTGCTAAGGGAATGGAGTCTGCCTATGTGGACTTATTATTTCATATTCATTGTCCATTAAGTTATTCTTAGTTTCACCAAAAGTATTAAGTACCAAAAGTATTGATTCCCACAAAAAGTATCAAAAGTATTATATAATAATAATAATTGTAGGGATATAGCCAATCATATGTCCAATTTTATAATTTGCTAACTTATGTGATTATGAGTGGTAGACATACATTTTTTGCCTTGTACAATCCATCACTTTACATAAATTGCTCACAATCGCACAACTCAATAAGTTGTGAAATTAAGTATAGAAATGGTTGTGTTCGTAAGTGGACTCATTAGATATAGGTAGCAGCACTACAAGGGTTTGATGTTGTAGCATTTGGTGTGTGTGAGGGACTTAATAAGCAAAGTAAAGGGTTTGATATTGTTGCATTAGGCATGTGTGAGGGACAAAAAACAAAGTTTGGGCTTATGCGTTAGTGTGAGAGCATCTTTCAGTGTGCTAAGGGTTTGGTTAAATTTATGTTTCCGACAGTTAGTGAGTATACGTGACATTTTCATTATTGATAATGGATTTTTTTGGTTAGGGTTCCATGTTGACGTAAGAGACATCTCAAAGTATGTAACATGGATGGAGGAGCATCCAAGTTTTATAGAGCAAGCTATTTCTCATGATGTATTGGTTTCATCTTATGAATAAAATTTTTATAATTCTCTTAAAAAAAAATTAATACCAATATCCTTAATCATTGATCAGTTCCTTAAGATGCTTAAGGGAATCCCTTTGTCATCCAAAGTAGAACTCGTTATTCTTTTTTCATGACATAAATCTATATGAAAATTAAACAACCTAGGTAGCATTATACCTTACCTTGGAACTGAGTTTTCGTGTTGATCTCCGACTTGGTTGGACCTGGGCGAGACTTTTTGACAATATCCAAAATATTGTTTTAAAGACTAACAGAAGATTAAAAAGCTTAATTTCAAGAGAAGTGCTACAAAGACAATATTTTCATAACACTTTCATAACATTTTTTTTGAGTAAAACTAAAATTAAAATATAGTCCTTAAAAAAATAATGATATAGCATTGTACATTAGGTTATTATACTTAAATTGTGATCCAAAATCATTGTACAATTATTTTTAATTGAATATTTAAAATTACTATAGTTCAAAAAAAATTGAGAAAAAAAAAGTTTAAGCACATTTTTTCTTAAAGTAGAAGTATCCTAAAAATTATACTATGAATATTAAAAGATCAATTAATTATAAAAAAGACAAAGAATGGACATGACCCTCGTAACAACAATTTAATTGAAACCAAATTAAACTCACATCTTCAATTCATTTTTTTTCTGATTATTGTTCTAATTTTTTAATATCTGTAAATCACGTACTATACTCTCAAATTAATTCTTTGGGTGATGCCATTCTTATTATAGTGGAAGAGCCATATAGAGATTGAAATTCACACTATTTTGTAACCTAAAGAATAATAATTACGCCACATGAAACAAATGTCACTAATTTGAATCTCTTATTCCCTCTATTTTTCTTGCTTATCCAAACAAAAATGTGGTCAGGGAAAAGATGTTCTCAACCATTGCACCTTTGGCTAGTTATGGGTAAAATATAAGTCAACTTAATTGACTTGGTTGTTAGAAATTTAAAGCCATATTTGTTAGTAATACAATTAATGTCTAAACCATATGTTACTAATTGATAACAAATATAAGTCAACTTTCATAGAAATACGTCCATTACTTTAACTACTAACTGTTGGGAAATATCCTCCAAACATTTGTATGACAGCAAACAAGTTGGCCTCTTAAGTAGGACAGCTAGGCTGATGAAAAGAGAAGACTGCAAACATTAATTGAAGTTAGTATTATTCAATGCTTTGGTAGAGATGTAGAAGATATTATTTGTGAAATGAAATCAATGCGTATAAGATGGTTGATCTCCATATGTATACCTCAATGTACAGTAAAATGTTGAAGTCACTGGCTGAAGCCATGATAACAACATAAGATTCAATATGTAGATGAATAAATACGAATTCTGTTTAGTAAAAAGGATCCATTGCTTAGCGTATAGATAGTAAATGGTGTAAAAGCTAAGCCTCACATTACATATTGTTGGTTGTCAACATTCTGGTGCCAACTAGTAGGAACATTAGCCATCCATTCTATGTTTGGGCAGTAAGCTGGAGAAAGACAGTCATCATTCTTAAGGCCAATTAATGATCATTAGAAAATTTTTAGGGATAAAAAACCAAAAAAAAAAAAAGAAAAGAAAGAAAACTCAGAAATTATAGAATGGCTTACCAAAACCCATATTCAAATTTCAACATTCTCCTCTTTATTGGGAACTTTATCTTCTGCCAAAAGTCTAAAAACAAAATTTTATAGTTTGTCATTGATTATATCTCAAGATTGAACATTCAAGTTGATCATCAATATGTAAGTAGACAAATCACAGATGTTGTATATAAAAGTGCTGATGTCATTTCCTATCGAATATTATTCGAAATGATTCTCTGAAAAGTCTAAGGGATAAAAGTAAACAAAAAACAAAAGACAGAAAACTCAAGAATAGTTATATGGCTTACCAAAATCCATAACTTGATCTCAGGCAAAAATGCATCAAATTCGAGTTTCAAGTTGTTCTTCCTTATTGGACTCTTCAATTTCTTGCACAAATCTAAAGACAGAATTTCATAGTCTCTGTAATTGACTATTTCAAAAGATTGAATATTCAAATAAAGATATATATGATAATAACAGTATGTAAGGTTAATCATAGATGCATACCTCAGAATCTATAAAAGTGTTGAAGTCACTACTACGGCAACTTTAAGTTAGGGAGCCATAACATAAGATTTGAAAAGGGGACAAATTGTCAGAAACCAAATATATTCAAGAAAGAAAAGAGCTATTTCTGATTATATAGATAGGAAATGGAAGCAACCATGGCATAAAGTGTAAACCAAAGGAAAGCCTAGGCCATACTTGATGCATTGTTGCTAGTGATACTAAATATACCCAATCAACAATTGCAGATACATACACAAGTTATGGTTCCAGTTGATCTGCAACCAGAAATTTTTGAGGAAAAAATAAGAAGAAAGAAAAATCAAGATAATAAATTTAATGTAGCTTGAGAATCACTTGAAGCAATTCAATCATAAGTAATACAACTTACTGACCATTATAATTTGATCCCAAAAGAAAAAATAGGCTAACCCACTTGTTCAATTTGTTTTGAATTTCAAGTCGAACTTCCTTATATTGTCCACTGCACAGTAAACCAGACTTTAAGTTCATTTACAAATCTAATTAAAATAGAATAAATACTTTTTCATTGATTATTTCTCAAGTTCAATAATAACTTCATATAAATTCAGAACATCAACAAACTTTGGTGAAGTCTGAAATTTGAATAACTAAATAGCCTCAATTAATTCAAAATTGCTAAGTCAAAACTTAACAAATGAAGACAATATAATAGAAACTAAAGAGTCACAATCAATACATTGCTGGTAGCCCAGAATAAACACATAACACACACACACACACAATCTCAAGAAGTTATGAATTGATTTTTCAAATGAAAATACTTGATTTCTGTTGTAGGGAGGAAATTTGAAGATCTAAAGTATGCTATGCAGAAAAATATGTTGAACAAACAAAAATTCTAAGAAAACTATAAAAAAATAGGTGCATTAGCCTTTCTATTTCAAAGTGAAATATTAAACAAAAGGACGTTTGAGAAAAAAAAAAAAAAACTAATTTTAGATTCTTTTGAGCTTAGATTAGGAATCAAAAGTTTATCTCGATATTTACAATCTTAAATTATCTATGCTGAAGTACAAGAACTCTAATTGGGAAATGAAGTATTTCCAGCATCTGCCAGTTAGCAAGGTACCACCCCCTTCTTGCTGGTTGCATCTGTTTAAAGACAGCTCATCAAATAAATGAAAGGTTCTCCAACTATATTGGAAAGGCATCCACTCTCTCTTGTCAACTCTTTGATTTTTAAATATGTTACTTACACTTGTTGAAAAAGATTAGGCAGCAACTTGAGCATAGGTCACCACCCACATAATGTTTGATTTGTGTGCAACATGAAATGTCAGAAAACATTTAAACAAAAAGAAGAAAAAAAGAAAAAAAAAAGAAGCAAGTTCCTCCAACAATTCAACAAATAATTTTTCATTCTTCTATGGATCTAGATTACGTTACCAAAGTCAGATAACACCCCAAAACAGAGTATGTAACTAGAAAATCATAATGAGTATGCAATTTAGCGCATTTACTTCCCCATTTGACAGCATATGAGAATCTTCAGTAATAGAGAAAACTTAGATTTTGCAATGTGTAATCCAGTCTCAGAAGTGTTAAATAGCATAGAGTCTCAACTTTAGATTTTGAAACACTACCCAATAATAGATCCATGTCGGTGATTAGAAAATGGTAAAGAAAAAAAGAAGTTCCAAAATGAAAAACGTGGAAAAAAGCAAATTACATTACCTTAAAGAACTCCATATAACATGCACGCATCATCAAGCTCCCCATTGCTGTCAATTTTCCACTGAAATATAAAGCAACAATGAATTTGAAAGAGAACAACAAATTTAGTAAATAGTATACAAATTTTAGCAAAAAACAAAGCAATGAAATCAATTTAAAAGTCCATCTATTGTGATTCAAAGTGAATAATCTTTTATCTTTGGTCCACTATAACTGCTCTCTCCTTTTCAAAGTGAACATTAAAAATATATAGTTTCGACTATAATCTAAGGCTTCACAAGTCTATAAGTTAAAATAAAACTTCAACTACTGTGTCAAATCTTCCACTTAGATTTCCAAAGAGAGGGATTGCACTCCATCTTTACTGCCCCACCCTAACACAATCAATATTAATGACACAATCTGAGGATATAAATAGTATCAACATAATAAAGATGAAATTATATCTAAACTTACAAACTCACCTCAAAATTTTGCAGGTCTTGGAATTTGTAATAAGTAGGGAAAGAATTCAAATATTTTCCTATCCTTACCGCCCTAACTGAGTTCAGAAGGAAATACCATATTCCTTCTTTTCCCTGCCTTGAATTTCATCAAGAAGAGCACATTATGGCTAGTATTGATATAAAGTGTCTATTTTTCATTTTTGAATATGACATAGGTGCTTGGTAATTAGTGATCCTCAATTTCCCTTTTCCCTTTAGCTATATATATTTTTCCGAACTTATATTGCCCTAACCATAATAAATATAATCCTAGAACTTTGAACTACAATTGAAAAGCTAGATTTCAAGAAAAGAGAGCAATTATTGGGTCAATTGTTAAAAGTACAAAAGAAAATCTGATAATTGGCTAAATCTCAAGAACAATATAATATTGGGAAAATATTAATCATTTTGCGTGAATTAAAACTTTATCCATGACACTTATGCAAGCATTATTATAATATATTTTTTAAAAAAGAAAAAAAAAATCCATTTTTCATGCATTATATTATGTTGGGGGAAGGGCAAGAAAAAAGAAATTAACAAAACCTTCCCAAGAGAGTCAGACACTGAAGTACACAAACCTGTTCGTGCATTAGTGGACCTCAATTGAAATTCAAGAATCAAGTCTTCCTACAGACACATTATGCCCAAATTATGAGAAAACTTGAAGAAAGTGAATATATTAGGAAAGAAATAACAAATACTTTATGAATAAAAATTTGGTATTTTATTCTTACATGAAAAAAAAAAAAAATACTAGTACTAGAGAAGAGATAGAGCAGAATGTCAGTTTTGGATGGACTTACCACCAGCTTTTTCTGATATCACATAAGCTTCAAGATGCTTCTTGGTGGGTGACATAACAATCTATCTGCTTTAGATGACAATCTTGGAAAACCTGGGGCATTACCTTCGGTACATCCTTCCTTTTAATGATGAAAATCTTGGACAATCAAATGTCTAATAGCTTCCATAATGTGGTTAGGCATTGTATGGGAGCACATACATCAGCTATGGGGAATCACAATTGCTATATGCTGCTCCTAAGTAGAATCTTCCCATTTCATCTACAATGGGATACTAGGGCCATCAGTAATAGATTAAACAATTTAAATTCCACAAATGCAAAAGGATTGTTACCCAACTATATACACAAAGGATTATAATATGTAGTGATTATTCTGAATAACCATCTGATATGAAAACATAGTTGTAGCACATGAAACAAGCACAAAAGATTCCTCAATTTATTGTTGTTAATGTATGTGGCCAAGGATCAATAGCCAAAAACTTGAAGAATTTATTCAATTGAGCTCACACACTAGTCAAGCTTCCAGAGTTTGAAAGAGAATAGAACCTCAAGTTCTTCAAAAGATGAACCCATCCTGAGAGGGCCCACTTGGAAAACTGAGAAAGTCTATAATCAAGAAAAAGGACAATAATTCCCTCTATAATTTTAATAAATCCTTTACTTTGTTTTGCGTATATGAACTTAAAATCTCTAGTGCTCAATTTAATTAGCTAGCTTCTGAAGTTTCCAAATGCAAAAGCTTAATGTATATGCCCCTTGGTTTTCAATGATTGAATGGCTAAATAAAGAACACAAGATGTTGCTAGATTCATAAGAGAGACGAATCATGTCAACAATTTAGATAGAAAAAACAAAGAAAAAAGATGAGGACAGTGATGATTTGCCAAGTTTAGTTACCTTCGAGCATAAATTGTATTGTATTATTACAATATGGTGGTCCCAATTGTTGGGATATAAGTAATATTAAATTTCTAAAGTTCTTGCTCCAGTTGTACTAATAAAATACTACCAACACTAATCATGTCAAAAGAAATTCATAGAATATTTTGGATTGACAAAATTTTCTTTTCCTTTTTCTATGCAACAGGTTTGTATATGTTGTAGGAAAAGTGATAGGGAAGAGGGGATCTTTGGCATGAATAGTATATTTGTTGGATTAATATAATACTTCATAAATGAGAAGAGAAGAAAACCTTACCAACTTTAAAAACTTCTACTAAACTCCATTGAATTAGTCAAATTGTTCTTCCAGCTAAATACAATATATATGTTGTCACTAGCACATGCATATCAAGACAATATAGTTCATTAACAAAGAAAAAGATTGGGGGAAACTAAACTGAGATAGGAAGAAAGTAGGGCAATTATGAATAGAATCGGTTGATTTATGGTAAAGCATCAGAGAAGAGATGAGGATTAAGTTTAAGAAAACATACCACACATATTGTTGTGATCATATATATGTGAACTTCAAAACAGATTCCTCTTTTTAAACCATTCCCCATCTTTGGACCAAGATGTGTCGTCGCCCTCAACACATCTATTTATTTAACTTTGAGACAGTTATGAATGGATAGGCACATAGCAATTTGGGGATCGAACGCATGAAATCCACTTCAAAAAGATAAGTAAGGTCCTTGCATCCTATAAGTACCAAATGTTGAAGAGAGAAAAGTTAGTCCAACGACTCTAGCAAATTGTACATTCCATAATATCAACAATTTCAAAAAACAGTAGATGAAATAAAGAAATAAGAAGAATAGAAGATGAGATTTGGGGGAACTCACAAAATTTTAATGAACTCCAATCAGATAGGAATCAAATCGACACCCCCACTAGATTGTGTGCAATTGTTAGCCACTTTGGCAGCAACCACAATAAGCAATATCCAACTTTTGCTGTAAAGTGAGCATCATGTTGGCAATAACTTCTAAAAAATTCTTGACCGATTTAAGAAACCTTTCACTTGGCTAACACCAGAGAACATCTCTTTAGTAAGGGAATCGGACCTCTTGAGGAGAGAAAATGTTAACTCATGATCCACTTAAGTACAGTATGCAGGTCTTGTATGAAACCATCTGTTTCTACTAAAGCAGAATGTTAGGGCCATTAGTAACAGAAAATAATTAGTTTTAATTCACAAATGCTAAATCCATAAAATAAGATCCACTCAAGCCATCAAAAACAAAAAACAAGAAAAACATGAGAAAATTTTAGACAAAGAAAACTTCAAATGCAAGTATTGCTTTTGACTTTACAAAGTTCTACAGTTTATAAGGTCCTAAAAAAAATTATATAAATAAATTTAAGAGCTTATCTCTTAAAGAGATTAAGAGAGATAAGCTCTTAAAATTTTAAATCCACCAATAATTGAATGGTTAAATAAAATTACAAAAAGTAGTGGGAGTACGTTATAAATTTTAATAGCAAAACCAGAGGAGAAAACAAGTTTGGTTGGCAAGTTAGATACCTCCACGCCTAAATTGCAAATTGTATCCATCCTAGTGTTCAGATTTAATGAAGGTTTGTCCAATTGAGTGCCAGTCCAACAGTAATCTAGGTACCATTTGGATCATGTTCACGTCCACATGTTTTGCATTTCAGCTTTTTTTTTGGACCAGCGCCTGATGCATTGTTAATGGGACATGAATAGTGCAAATAAGCAAATAAACAGAATTTTTTTAGTGTGAACAGTAACTGATATTTTTTTTTAATTGTTTTCAGTTTTCAGCAAAATATGCGGTATCCAAACCCGCTCCTAATCATGCCAAAATAATTTTATAAAAATACTACCGAATATTAAATTCAATGATAGAAGAGAATAGAATATGCAATTCAGGATACTTTTAACTGATCTAATCAGAAATTGCCAAAACATTTTATAAAAAAAACAAAAGAATTTGGCGGAAACTTAAAGAGAGAAAAGAATCAGAGGCAATTAAGAATATAATATTGATTTAAATGAAAGTATGATAAGTGGATTTGACTACACATACCGCTTGTTCAAACTGCTTCAGAAACTTATATCCAGATCATGATATTTGGAATATGGGCAATTTTGTACCGCTCTTTTCCACCATTTGCACAACTCTCCTTTAACTTGGAGCAACTGAAGATGCGCAGAGTCTGAAGAGAAGAAAGCTTGGTCAACCACTCAGGCAAAGTTTCCATGCCATCAAAGTCAGATATGTAGAGACTTTTAAGGGCAGTCAAGGCTTGAATATTGTCCGGTATAGACTTAAGTTTAGGCCACCCTTTCAAGTCTAAATGTTGCAGGGATGCATGCAAGTGTTCGATAGAAACGAGACTCGGGAAATCATCCAGATCCTTACAAAACTCGCCAATCACCAAAGTCTTCAAGCGGGTGAGAGATTCTAACCCCTCTGGGAGACTCGTCAATTTAGGACAATACCAAATTTGTAATTCGATAAGAGAATGCAATCCTCTTAAACCAGGTATTGATATCAGATTATCACAATACCTAATTTTTAATTGGGTAAGAGAATGTAACTGTCCTAGATTTGGAGTTGATTTTAATTTATCACAAAACTGAATCGTTAGTAGGGTAAGAGACGTGCATGATTGTAGCCCAGTAGGTAGAATAACACACCCAGATATCTCCAAGCGTTGAAGATGGGATGGGACACCTTGTATTTGTAATTTCCAACATCGTTCCATTTTAAGCGATCGAAGAGAGGTGCAGAGGCCCATACATCCTCATGTGACACGATGGACTCCAAATCGGCCCATCCCGATATCATCAGAGACATGAGACTCGCATTGTTTTGCAATAACTTCTCTGGCAGACAAGCAAGTTCTGAAATATTACAAGCCTCTAGGGACGTGAGTGTGGTAAGCTTGCTAATAATGTTTTCAAATGTCGTGCTACGCATGTCACTAATGTCTAATTTCTTAAGACTCGAAAAATGACATGGAGCACTTGTCAGTTGGCTACAACCTTCAATGGTCAACTCCTCAAGGCAAGGAAACACCATTAGGCCTGTTGTCGTTGCTGGCTCCATCACATCCGTCCATTCCACTAGATTGGGCATTTCGCTCAAATTAAGTTTTCTCAAAGCTGGGAAAAACGTACCATCACTTCCATTCTTATTGTTACTGTAAAACTCAGTTCCAATATGTCTTACACCATCCATACCTTCTATTGTAAGAACCCTAAGATGGGGTAGAAGCCCAAGAGTGGGAAGAACCTCACATTTTTTGCAATTCCTAAATTCGATATCAATTAAATTGCCAAATTGCAAAATTCCATCCCTTGCATCAAGGCTTGTCAACATCCATGATGGGAATTTCTTTCCTCCAAAGCCATCAATTGTTAAGCTCTTCAAACATCGATGAGGCTCGAGACCTTCCAACACCTCTTCATCATTCTCGTAGTTACCTTCTCTTGTCCATATGGCCCAGTGAAATCGCAACATGCATATTTTGGCCTTTTCTCCTAAATTTGCTCTTCGGGCTTCTTCTTTATCTCTCACATGCTCTAGATTCCAGAGGTTTAATTTTCCTCTAAGTTGATTTAAGCATCCCAATTCCTCAATCCGATGACCTGCATCTTGACCCACAATAAAACATCGCAATGTTTGTAGACACGTCAATTGACCTATATCCTTAAGTTTTTCATTAAAGCCAGAAGGGATATAAATATGCCTTAAGTTTATCAATTGTTTTAGATCTTCAAGAGGCTCTCTGACATATGGGCAACCTTCGATTCTTAAAGTTTGCAAATTGTAGAGTTTGGTGATGGACTTTGGTAATGCTCTGATGGATAAACTTGCGACACTGAGAAGCTTCAAATGTATTAAAAGGCCAACTGAGCTTGGCAATTCTTTTATAGAGTCTCCATATAATTTTAGAACACGTAAGCAATTAAAGTTTAATAATGTGTTGCCAATCACAACATTTTTAGAAACAAATGTGCGCAATCTCCTAACATCATCTTTTGAAGATGGAATTCATGGTACAATTTTACCATCAGATTCGATGAATAAATATCGTATGTGACTTATGTCACCCTCCAAATCCTTATTCAAAAATAAGGTCTCAGATTTTGAAACTGAGAGTGCAAGATCATGTACCAAATCATGCATCTTGCAATTGATAATATTATCAAACTCATCCTTTTTCTCATCTTGAAATAAGGAATTTGCCAACAAAATATCAAAATACATGTTACCAATATCCTCCATTACCACACAACTTCCTTGAGATGGTTGAAGGAACCCTTCAGCCATCCAAAACTGAATTAACTCTTCCTTTTTAATCTCATAATCTTTCGGAAAAATTGAACAATATGCAAAGCATTTTTTAAGAGATGGTGATCGTAGATGATCAAAGCTCAATTTTAATATTGGTAACATCTTGTTGCTAGCGCCTGGAAAATTCCAAATTTCATTGCTTTGAATTGCTAACCATTCACTTTTTTCATTTTTACGAGTCATTGTCCCTCCTAGGACTTTTGCAGCTAATGGGACCCCTCCACATTTTTTGGCAATATCATATCCGATTGTCTCCAAATCTGGAGTTAACGGAATTGAAGATACCATTTTCTTAATTATAGACCAACATTCATCTTCACGTAGTTTTTCTAAGTGATATGAGGGAATTGTCTCCATGATTCTTGCAACATTGTCACTACGAGTTGTTACAATGATATTGTTTCCAATATTAGAATTAATTCCTAACAAACAGCCTCTTAATTTATCCCATATCATATGATCTTCATTCCAGACATCATCAAGAATGAGAAGGTATCTTTTTCCTTGCAACTCTTTTTGAAGGTTTTGAAGTATTGCATTCTCACTTTGTAATTGACTTGATTTATTGGTAAGGGATTCTAGAATCTCTTTTAAAATCCTTTTTTCATTGAAATCGTTAGAGACACATACCCATATTGTTTTATCAAAATGTTTCTTTACTAGCTCATGATTGTACACAAGTTTTGCGAAAGTTGTCTTTCCCAAACCCGCCATTCCAACTATAGGAAGGACTGAGAGTTGTTGATTGGTTGTACTAGTTAGCAAGTTCACTATTTCCAAAACATCATTTTGCCTTCCTATAACTTCTGAATGATTAAGAAAGGAGTTTGTCTCTCGGTTTGGGATAATTTCATTGTTAGTATCTACTAATTCAACTAACAATAATTTAGCAAAACCATACTTATTTGCCAAGTCCTCTACTCTTACCAATGATTCCTGAATAGCCTTAATTTTGTCTGCCATTGGGAGGTGGAATAAACCGGGATTGGAGGTTGAACAGATATCACGTACCTTTCTCTTCCTTTGGTTTCCAACTTCTATCTTTTGCCGGAGATTCTCGTATGCAAACTCGTCCAGCACATCATCAGCTTCATAAGCAACATCTTCAAGCATCCGGAGCCAAAGCTTCACAGACTCATCTTTCACTTGCCTTTTCTCGGCATCAGCCAGAACAGCTCGCATCATGGTTAATGATTGACGAATCCCTCTTAGCTCGTCCTCGCAACCCCGAGCACTGCTGATCAGCTTAGTAGCATATGAAATCAACTTACTTACAATTTCACCAGTGATCGAGCTCACAATTCCTTCAGTCATGGAGCTCACAATTTCCCTAGCCATCGTGCTTTGATGATAAACTCAAATATAAGTCTAAAATTATTCATAAACTATTATCAATAGAAGAGTGAAACATCAGCTTGCGCAAATGACATTTTTTTTATGAATCAAGAATTTATTAAACAAACAAATACACAATACAACAAGCTTCCTTCCTAATAACATCATCAAAACAGGAAGGACAACTACCCAACACAAAAGAACCAATGACTTTAAAATTAAGAGACCATTTGGCTAAGGTGTAATAATCAAGAATTGTGTAATAATATATATGTGAATAAATATCGTTTTCTAACGATACGTAATTGTAAAGTGTGTAAATATTAGAAGTATCTAATTACCAATGGACAAAGTTTGGCAAAGATTTTGTTTTATTTTAATTATTTTGATGAAGGCAAGGAATTTTAGCGTAAGGTTACAGCTCTACTCAACATCTTTTGATTGTATATTTTGACAAATTTACCATTAAATTACATTATCTTCCTGTATCCTCCATGTTTGCAAAATTTTTAGAAGATAAAAAATTAATATTTATGTCATCAATCAAATGTTTAAATTTCAATTTATTATAATATAAAATTATGCATAAAAAATAAGTTTATAGATTGAATAATAAATAAAATTTAATTGACATGAAATTTTACATGAATGTTAAGAACATAAAGAACATGCAATCTAACCTTTAGATTTTTAAAATATATAATCATGTACTCATGTTAATTCTTTAAATCAAAGTTGGAGGTTTAGGCTACAACTAAGTTTGGTGTCAACTTTGTCTATTATTAATTATATTAAGATGATCAAGTGAGCATTTAGACTTTCATTACCACAACAATTGTAGGGGAATTAGCAAAAAATGATCCGTTGGAAAGATGATTTAGTTCTTAGATTACAGCTTTGAGAACAACAATTTTGTTCCTATACAAAGGGAAAGAAAAAAAAAATTAAAAAAAAAATTTCTTTCCGTACAAGGTGGAGGTATTATGTTTAGGTTTGAGTTATAAAGCATAAAAATTGATAGTAATAGTCATAATAGTATTGATGAAAACATAAATAAAAAGAAGAATATATAATTTCTGGAACAGAGTCTTACTTGAGAATGTGAAAACTTGAATTTCGTCTTTGAGAACTAATGCACTTGATGATCTATGGTAATACGAAATTACAATTTTGGAATTTGAGATTACAACGAAATGGAAAATAGTAAAAGTGAAAGAGGTTGGGAATTGCCAATGGAAGGAGATCTGGGAGGCTTTGGTGTTTTGTCTGTTTCAGTTAAAAGTGGAGCTTTTCATGGGTGAGAAGGTAGACATTTAAGAGCATTCACATAAGGCTCTTTTTAAAAAAAATTATTTTAACATAACAACTTTTTTTTTTTTTTTTTACATATTTTTATATAAATTATCTATTTTACATTATATATTATTAAAATATTAATTTTTTAATTGTTTATTTTTCTTCATACCTATCAATTATTATCTATTTTCTTCTTTCATCTTCAATATACGTAATAAAAAATAAAAAATAAAAATGTAAAATAAATAATACTAGTGTATTTTTATACAAATTTATATATCTTGACGTGGATGAATATTAGCCTTAATTAAATAAAATAATACTTTAAATAATACTTTTTCTTATTATACAAGCACTCAAAATGCAAGTGCTCTTTATAAGTTCAAAATTGGACTTGAACGGTTCAACGTGAACCTCAAAAAAAAAGTAATGGAATTTCTAACACGTGGAAAATGGGTCAAACCCAAAACCCAATCCGACGCAAACAAGTTAGGTACAGGTTCGATCAATTGGACTAAGGGGTCTAAATACAATTTTTCCCCATACTCATCAAAAGTTTGTTGGCAATTTTTGTATGTAGTTTAGATAATTTTCTCAATTATTTAAATAAATTTTTTAGTAAGAACGTTTTAGTTTAATTTGATAGGTACATTCTAGTATTTCCAATAAAAAAATTTAGAATTGAATCTATTGATATGTTTTGTGTAGTATTTCATGTTTTTTCAATTGTCATGTTACTAATTAGTTGATTAAAGTATTTCTAATATTTAGGTAATAAACAGAGGGTTCATAAAGGTTAATGTAGCATATAGGTTAGTCCAAATTTTTATTTTTATTTTTCATAGATCTAAAAAAAAAAGAAGTGACTTCTTTAAATTTAGATTTAGTATATGTTTGGATTCAACGTCCACGTTTTGCATTTTGCACTTTTTTTTTTTGGGAGCAACACCTCTTACACTGTTCATGTGACATGAACAATGCATTAAGGCAAATAAATAGTAATTTAAAAAGTGAACAGTAACCGGAAATGATTTTTTTATTATTTTCAGTTTTCAGCAAAATAAACGGTATCCAAATGCATCCTTAGATTCTTTTGATCCGAACCCAATCTCGATGAATCTGTCGATCCAATCATGTCTTTATTTCTTTTTTGGTTAAACAAAGCTCATAATAATATTAATTAGAAACAATCATTATCAATCTATTTACAAAAAGCTCAATTTTATACTAGGCAGGTCATTCAAAATATGCAGAGCAGGTCCTTTCTTCTCATGTTGACATTCACGCTTCAATATCTTTAACCTCAATTATTACAAATATTGACCACATTTGTGTTTAGGTCAATCAATGCTTTTTACGCTAGCTTCTTTTTAGATACATCATACTTCGCATGCAATTCTCTTCCACCAATTTCACTGATACAGTACAATGCGCATCCAGCACTTTCTGCACTATCTCTTGCCATTTTCCAAGAAATTGCTCCTTTGGCAGACTCCTGGATACAAATATTTTAGATCATCTAACTTTTTATGTAATTTGTTTAAATTATTTGATCTAAATAGTTGCGAGTTGTATTATTTTGTGATATATCATCTATTAGTTGAGATATCTTTTTGTGCATGGTTGTTAGTTTTGTATTGTTGTGTTGGGATGATCATGTATCGTTGGATACAAGAATTGTATTGACGTCTAATCCATAAGCATGTAATTACTTTATTTTTCTTTATTTTGCTTTGCCCAAAGCAAAATAATGTAATTACATGCTTATGAATTAGACAGTTCATACTAATACAGTGTGTGTGTATATATATATATATATTGTGTGGGGGATCATTATGTTTGCCTTCTTTCTCTTTAATTGTTTCATTTGATTGTTTCATCTATATCCTTTTATTATTATCAGATTTTATCTATAGGGTTCATGAGACTAAAACTAAAACCAAACTTTTTAGTGTGACCTATTTGATTGTAAATATTGTAAATACATATTTAGCCAAATATATATAATTATATTGCATCAGTGATTGCAGAAGAAATCATTAATTGAATTAATCCCAAACTTGTAAGAAAAATACATATATATATATATATATATATTTAAAACCTTTATAAGTTGTTGACTATTCATGTATCATATAATACAAGATATTATATGTGATATATACAAATATTAAAAATCTAAGTCAAAAATACTATTCTAATTTTGAAAAAATATATTTATGTAAAAATAAAATAAAATGCATGTTAATGGGATTTCTACCATGCAGAAAATAATGCATCGCAAAACTAGGCTCAATTAGTGAGGCAAATAGGCAACCTTGTAAGGCCCCAAAGAAAAAAGGTTTCTAAATTTTTACCAATATTGATATCTTTGTACCACTAGAAGTATTAATTAAGTCTTATAATCCACTAATAAATAAAAGATAGTTTTAAAATTAAAAAAAAAAAAAACTAGTTAAAGAAAACCTTTTTCATTGGACGTGACAATTTGTTTTTCTTAGTTTTAGATTGAAAGAACTCATTTAATCTTCCACACACAAATACTAAAAAAACTCATTAATTTCCCACTAGTAAATAAATTTATACTCAAATTTTATTTAGAGATTCAAATGTAGAATTTTATTAAAATTTTTAATCATAATTTTTTAGTAATTTTTTGTTTCACTCAAGAAATAATTTTTACTTTAGTTCTATAGTCATTGAGTAATACAATAAACTTGTTTTAATTTGTTATTTTATATTAAAAAATAGATTTTAAATAATAAAAAAACCAAAAGTTATATAAATCATCAACTTTATTTGAAGAAGTTGCCTTAGACTTACACCCCACAATGTCTTAAGTGAAGAATACAAAACTGAAACCTAATTCAACCCATCTGAGTGTTCATTTATCCTTAATTATTACAACTGATTCCATTGTTGGTTGATAGTAGACTCACACAGTCACACTCACACTATGCATGGGGCGCTTTCGTCTTTATATATTGATGTCTCATCTTCCAAGAAATTGCGGCCCGTTTGATAATATTGTTCTAGTAACGTTGTTTGTATTTTTTGGAAATATGTGAGTAAAAAAGTATGTGAAAATATATGTAAATGTTATTTAAAAACTAAAAACTGCAATTTAAGTTGTGGTATCAAACACCCCCTTCCTCGCATACTCCTTTTAGATGCCACTACTTGGAATAATAATATTTTGATCTTTAGTCCATTTTTATATTGATTAATCGATTAATTTATATGTTTAAGAGAGAAAAACTCATGGATTGATCTAAGCTAGAAGACAGACAAAATAAATAAAAATTCTAACCCAACTTCACCTTCACGCTTGAATAATTTTCAGCCCTGCATTATTGGAACTTTTGACCACTTTTGCGATTGCTCAATCAACACTTTGCACTTTATCTTCTTCTTAAAAAAAAAAAAAAAAACTTAATATAATTTTTTTATTAGTGTAAATATGTTATTTAAAATATTTTATATTTTTAAAAATACAGCATCATTTTATTATACATAACGGAAAGTTCATCACAGTAATTGAAAATATTTCAAGACTAACATATTCATAATGTTTGATTTCTTCAAACGTGTTTGACGAATTGTGACTACTATAGTTTGAAAACAGTTT
The DNA here is from genome assembly GCF_001633185.2 of Quercus lobata. Classification (NCBI taxonomy): domain Eukaryota; kingdom Viridiplantae; phylum Streptophyta; class Magnoliopsida; order Fagales; family Fagaceae; genus Quercus; species Quercus lobata. The sequence continues at coordinate 7,827,874 of NC_044914.1, forward strand.
ATTTAGTTGAAACTGAAAACATTTTGCTAATATTACTGTAGATAAAGTTAAAAAATAGCTGAAAAAATATAGTGAGACCCATAAATAATATCAAAAAAATGCAATAAAACCCTTAAATAACAACAAAAATAAACTAAACAGTAGCAAAAATAGACTAAATAGTAAATAAATAAATAAATAATTGACTTTTTAAACCAATGCCCACGCAACTTCTATATCAAACCAACGTACATCTCTAACCATCACAAAAGTGATATACAAAGCCTATAATAAGCTAATTCCATAACTCAATATTTTTCATAGTTATGTCATCAAGAACATCTACCGTTGGATTGGCTATATCCGGGGTCAACTTGACTGGCTTTGGTCAATAAACATGTAGTAGTCTTCCTCATGTGGCACTTTCTACTCTATCTCTTGTCATCTTCCAAGAAATTGCTCCTTTATGTCGTATCTTGATAGTATACACTCTCCATGGGGCACTTTCTGCAATAATCTGTCTCTTGTCTTCTTCCAAAAAATTGGAATTATATTTTGATCTGTTATCCATTTTATATTATTGATTAATCCATCAATTTATCTTAATAATTAAGAGAGAAACTCGTGGATTGATCTAAGCTAGAAGTACTAGTGACTCCTTTTAATACAGGTAGTTTTAATTTGATCCAATCTTGACCTTAATCTATTAAGTTCAAACCAAACTCGATCATGTAGCCAGGATAGACCCAAAAAAATAAATAAATAAAACCCGACTTCACCTAACGCTTGAATAATTTTCACCTTCACCTTCACGCTTGACCACTTTTGCCATTGTTCAATCAACACTTTGCCCTCTATCCTCTTTTGAGGTATTTCACATCCACTTGTCTACGTTTGAGTCTTGATGCCTTCATCATTCATGCCACTACGTTTAATGCTTATTTGTAAGAGTAGTGTTTATTGCACACAAACTAACTCACAAAGTCTTGCATGCACGTCCAAACTACAGAACTTGTGCAAGTTATGATTTTCAAATGTGTGCCCCAAAACCGTGTGAATTAGTTTGTGTGCAATAGCTTTTACCCCATTTGATCTTATTTGCTTTTAGAAGCCCCTTTCTTCACCATGATGCCTATTGCTAATGTACCAGAGATTAAAATAAATAAAATAAAATAAAACAGATACAGCATCAGAATATGATGAAGTCACTGCCTATCCAATATTATTCCACTTGATTATCAGAAAATTATCTAAGATAAAAATAAACAAAAAAAAAGAAAAATAGAAAGAAAACTTAAAAATAGAAAAATTTCTCACTGAAATCCATAACATGATCTCAGGAAAAAAAAAAACATCAAATTCAAGTCTCTTATTGGCCTCTCCAATTTCTTGCACAAGTCTAAAGACAGAATTTTAAATTTTATGTCATTTTTATTTCTGAAGTTTGAGCATTGAAATAAAGATGTATACAATGATAACTAATATGTAAGGCTAATCACAAATGCATACCTCATAATCTAGAAAAGTGTTGAAGTCACTGCTATGGAGACTTTAAGTAGGAAGCCACAACATTAGATTTGAAAAGTGAATGAATTGTCATTAATTCTGTATATTCAAGAAAGAATAGAACTATTTCTCATTATATAGATGGGAAATGGAAGCAGCCATGGCATGAAGTGTAAATGCTAGGAAAGCCTTGGCCTTACTTGATGCTTTGTCGATGGTGATACCTAATATACCCAATCAACAATTGCAGATACATTCAAATTACGGTTCCAGTTGACCTACAACCAGAAATTTTTGAGGAAAAAATAATAAGAAAGAAAACTCAAAACAATAAAATTAATGTAGCTTGAGAATCACAACAATCTTGAAGGAATCCAATCATGAGTATCAGGTTGTAACCCCCTTGTTCAATTTGTTATGAATATCAAGTAGTACTTCCATATAGTGTACACTGTACGGTAAACCGAATATTAAGTTCGTCTACAAATATAATCAAAATAGAATAAACAATTTGTCACACATTTTCACTCAAGTTGAGAACTAACTTCATATGAATTCAGAACATTAACAAACGTTGGTGAAGTTTCAAAATTTGAATAGATGAAGAGCCCTTACCAATGAAGACAATACAATAGTAACTAAAGATCACTAAGCAATGTATACATTGTTAGTAGACCAGATTAAACAATTGTTGGTAGAACAGAATAAACACACATCACACAAATAATCTCAAGAACTTAAGAATTGATTGTCCAAAAGAATATCAGATTTGTGCTGTAGGGAGGAATTTGAAGATCTAAGTATGCTATTCAGGAAAATATGTTGCACTATATGAGCACACGTTATTTTTTTTTAAAAATTTTAAGTATATTATTAAAACATAAGTGCATAAGCTAGTCTATCTCAAAGTGAAATGTTAAACAGAAGGACATTTGAGAAAAAATATCAATTTTAGATCTTTTGAGCTTAGAATAAGAACCAAGTGTTTATCAAGATATTTGGAACATGATCAATCTTGAACTATCTAGGTGAAAAACATGTCCTCTAGTTGAAAAATAAAGGAATACCATCATCTGTCATTTAGTGAGGCACCGGACCCTTACCCCTGCTGGTAGATATCTCAGCTTCTTGCAACTATTTAGAGACAGGTTATCAAATAGAAGAAAGGTTCTCCAAATATAGTGGAAAGTCATCCACTCTTGTTAACTCTTTGATTTCAAAATATGTTACTTACGCTTGTTGGGATAGATGAGGCAGCAACTTGAGCTTAGGCCACCACCCACATAATGTTTGATTTGTGTGCAACCTAAAATGTCTGACACCCTTCAAACAAAAAAGAAAAAAAGAGGAGAGAGAGAGAGGGAAACAAGCTCCTTTAACAATACAACGTATAATTTTTCTTTCTTTTATGGATCCAGATTACAGTACCAAAGTCAGATAACACCACAATGCAAAGTATGTAATGAGTATGCATTTCAGTATTAGGCAGATTTACTTTTGCAACCATGAAAAGAATCTCCCCACACCCCCCCCCCCCCCCCCAAAAAAAACCCCCTCTAATTTGACAGGACATGAGAATCTTTAGTAATAGAGAAAACATAGTAAGATTTTACGAAATGTAATCCAGTCTCAGCTTTAGATTTTAAAATGAAACCCGAGAATAGATCCTTTTGATTAGAAAATGAGGAAAAAAGAAGTTCCAAAATGAACATGTAAAAGATTAAATTAAGAAATGGATACATCATCCTGAAGAACTCCATATAGCATGTACAGGGTCATCAAAACTACCTATTGCTGTTGATTTGCCACTGAAACATAAAGAGCAGACAAATTTTAGAAAGAAAAACAAATTTAGTAAAAAGGAAAGAGCAATGATAAACGATAGAAGAGAAGAAGAGAGAACTCACAAATTTTATCTCTGGGCCACTCAACTACTTCTACCTCCTTTTCAAAGTGAACAGCAACAATATCCAGCTTTGGCTGTAATCTAAGGATTTACAAATTAGAATAAATCCTCAACCACTGACAGATCTTCCACGTAGCTTTTTCTAGAGAGGGATTGCACATCTATCTTTGCTGGATAGTAGTGAAACAGATCTGCCTCACAACTCTGGAAAGGCTTTAACATCATCAATATTAAATGAATTTAACTGGGGATATACGCAAGTATCAATTTAAAAAATATGAAATGATATTAAACTTACAAACTCACCTCATAATTTGCTCTGGTATTTGTCAAAAGTAGAGGAAGAAAATTGTTCCTGTCCTTACATCGCCCTGACTGAGTTCAGCAGAATATTTCCTATTCCTTATTTCCCTGCCTTGGATTTCATCAAGGAGAGCACGTTATGGCTAGTATTGATGTAAAAGTCTATTTTTTTTTTTCATTTTAGAATAAGACATAGGTGCTTGGTAATTTGTTATCCTTAATTTCCGTTTTCCTATAGATATACTTTTCTGAACTTCTTAGAAAGCACTGACCATAAAATAAACATAATGCTAGAATTTTGAACTACAATTAAAAGCTAGATTTCAAGAAAAGAGAGCAATTATTAGGACAATTATTAAAATTATAGAGGAAAAACTCATTATTGGCTAAAGCTCAAGTAATATTGGGAAAATATCAATAATTTTGTGTGAGTTATAATGGATTTTTTTTTTTTTTTATAAAAGAAAAAATTATCTTTCATGCATTATATTATGCTGGGGGAAGGGCAATAAATAAAAAAATAAAAAAAAACCAAAACCTTTACTAGAACGAGAGTTAGAGAGCTGAAGGACCTAAACCTGTTCATGCATTAGTGGACCGCAGTTGAAATACAAGTACCAAGTTTTCCTATAGACAACATCATGCCCAAATTTTATGAAAAACTTGAAGAAAGGTGAATATATTAAGGAAGGAATATCATATACTTTATTAATAATAGTTTGATATTTTATTCTAAAAAGGAAAATAATACTAGTATTAGGGAAGAGAAAGTAGAAAGTCAGTTTTGGATGAAATTACCACCAGCCTTTTCTGATATCACATGAACTTCAAGATGCTACTAAATGGATGACATAACAGTCTATCCGTTTTAGATGACAATAATGGAAACCTGGGGAGTTACCTTTGGCACATTCTTCCTTTGAATGATGAGAATCTTGGACAATAAAATATCTAATAGCTCCCATAATGTGGGAGCACATGCATCAGCTATGCCCAATCAAAATTGCTGTATGCAACTCCTAAATAGAATTTTCCGTTGTCTTCTAGGAGGGAATATTAATGCCGTCAGTAAGATAAAAACAATTATAGTTTCACAAATGCTAAAGGAATCTTTCCTGACTATGTACAAAGCATTATAATATATAATGATTATTTTGAAAAACCATCTCATAGGAAAACTAAGCAGTAGTATACGAACCAAGCACAAAAGATTCCTTAGTTTGTCATTATTCATGTATGTTGAGTACAAAGTATAGAGACTCAAGTTCTTCAAAATTTGAACCCATAATGAAAAACAGACCTACCCAAGCATTCAGAAAATGGGAAAAAGCATGTATAGAAAAATTCCATCATAAGTCTCACCTTACGATCAAGCAAAAGAATAATAAGTTCCCTCTTTAACCTGAAGAAAACCTAAACCTCTTATGAGTGTAAGGAACTTCTATACTATCAGAAAATCTAAATGCCTAATTTAATGAGCTCAACTTTAAAGTTTAAAGTTTCTATATGGAAACGTGATGCAAGACAACCAGAACAAAACTAAAATAACAATAAAATAAAGGGATATGATCTAGGAGTAAGCACTTAGGCCTTGCTTGGAGTTAGCACCAAGCGAGGAAACCAGTAGGAGTCAGCACCTAGGGTGGACCTTGAGTAAGCACCAAACCAAAGAAGGACTCAACGGCCATTGTTTTCAGTCATTTAAATTTCAACTATCTCTTTAAGGAGTACAATAGATTGCTTATAAAGGATTACTAAACCCTAGTTCTAATTGGCTAGAAAACCCTAATTGCCTTATTACAAAAATAGCCTTGCTTCCAAATTAAAATATTAATAGCCTAATAAAATACTAGGACCTAAAACATAAAAAATAAAAATGACTTGCAAACATAAATAATACTTAATAAAAATCTTTTTGTGTCTTCCACATCATTCTCCTATGGTTGGAGAAAACTCGACCTCGAGTTTCAAAGCATTGAAGGATTAGGATGCTGACAGGTAACACTTGCTTCAAGTCTGGAATCACCTTAGGAAGCTCAGTGAAAAGAAAAACCTTGAATTCCACCATATCAAACTCATTTGGAATAACAAAATCAATGTGTGGTATCAGTATAATCTCGTTTTGAACCTTATGAACCATAGGAAGCATTGTGGTTTTAACCTCTTCAACTTCACCAAGATGCAGATTTTTAAGAACTTTCGAGGGCTGATCAAAAGCACGTTCAACAACTTCAACTTTCACATCATGTGCACCCTCAAGCTTGCTGGGTAGTTTTTGAGTGGGTGCCATTATCTTTTCTAGCTGGGCATTAATCCTAGTGATTATTTGCTCCCCCAATGTCTACGAAATACGTGAAAAATTCTAATTTGCCTTTCTTACAATAACAAAAAGTGAACTAAGAAGATCCAAGGAAATGTCTTAACTTTCATTTATGACCAAACCCATAATTGTTTCCATGGCTGAAAGTACAGCAGGTGGATGGTTGAACCTAATCATCTTTAAGAAACTTTGAAACATCTCAACAACCAATGCATCACACTTAAGATCCAACAATACCAAGCATAACTTGACCTTTGCAATGGTATCAAGAATTGAAGTCACCTTCTTATAAGAGCGAGTAGACACATGAGACATATTTTCGCATGCTGCCACAATCAATTGAAATATTTCCTTCATTTTCTCATCCTTATATGGGGCATCTGGTGCTGTTATTCTTGAAATCTCAATAATGGAAGATACAATTGAAACCTTCACATCCATTTCAGCATGTCTCAAAAGTTTATTATTGATCAAAGCCTTTACTAAGGGAAAAAGTGCATCTTGCATTGATTTGGATGGTACTTGCTCCACGTATGCTAACAAATTTTCAACTTCATCAAGAAGATCAAGAAGAGTAAGGAGGTCATCAATGGAGGAAGGAGGGTTAAGGAGTCTATTCCCAGCCTCCTTAAGCTGCTTTTCAAATTCAGTATGAAAGGAAGTCTTTTTTTTTTTTTTTTTTGGTGGGGGCCGACTCTCCTACTTTTAAAGGAAAACTGGTGTTGTATAAGTTGGGCTTAGGGCTTGTTAAAAGGATCGGGCTATGGGTTTTACAATAGGATGACTTTTTTAAAAAAAAATATATTTGGTGCTGGCCTATTGGATCAAGCTAAATTTATAATGGGCTGTGTTGGGTTCTTTATTTAGATCAGGTAAAATTGTGTTTGAGTGGCTAATGGGTCAGGTACAATTTTGAGAGACAAATGCGCTAGTTTTATATATATATATATATATATATATAAAGCTTGGTTATGTAAATGGCTAAAGAAGGCAAATAGGGGAATTTAGACAAGCCAGTGGGTTATCTCATGAGATTGGATAGATGCAGGTCTGGTGTTGCAGTAGAATCAGTGGCGTGCGAGGCTAAGGCTTTCGATGGTGTTGTGGTTGTGATGGTTGGCCCTTCCAGCAGCTTGTGATGGTTGTGGGCAGCGGCTTTGGAACAACGGGGTGAGATCAGTATTAACAAATTCTTGTGGTACTGTTCTGGTGGAGTGGATTATGGGTTTTCTGGATCTGGTTTCCTTTATGGTGGTTGGCTTTTGTGTGGGTATTGTGGTTTGATGGGATGAGAAACACAGCAATGATTTTTTTTTTTTTGGGTGATATTTTCTGGTTCTTTCATGCGGTGATGCTTCAACAGATCGGTATTTGCTCTAATACCACAATTGACATAGGACAACCACACTATTTCAATGAAACAAATAAACCACAAAATAAATCCTAGGAGTCAGCACCTAAGGGCTGACCTAGAGTCAGCACCAGACGAAAGAAGGACCAAATGGCCATTGTTTTTATTCATCAAAAGATCAACTATCTCCTCAAGGAATACAATAAGTTGCTAAAAAAGGATTACTAAACCCAAGTTCTAATTGGCTACAAAACCCTAATTGCCTTATTACGAAAATAACCTTGCTTCCAAATTAAAATATTAATAGCCTAATAAACTACTAGGACCTAAAACATAAAAAATACAATTGACTTGTAAACATAAATAATACTAAATAAAAATCTTCTTGCGTCTCCCGCATCAAAACGCTTAATGTATACACCCTGTGTTCTCTATGATTAAATAGCTAAATAAAGAACACCTGATGTTGCTAGATTTGTTAGAGAGAGTAAACTCATCAACAATTTTAGAAAGGAAAAAAAAAAAAAAAAGGAAAAAGAGGAGGTTGGTGATAACTTGCCAAAATTAGTTATCTTCACAATTATTGAATTGCATCATTACAATATGGTCTCAGTTGTAAAAGTTTGAGCAATATTAGATTTGATGAGTTCTTACCCTAGTTGATGATAGACTACCACCAACACTAATCATTCAAAAATCACGAATATATATTGAATTGACAAATTTTCTTTTTCTTTTGCAATGTAACAAGTTAGTAAACATTGTAGGAAAGGAAAAATGATAGGGAAGACGGGGTCAATGGCATGAATAGTATTTTTTTTTTTTTGGATTGAATAAATACTTTATTAGTTAGAAGATAATATTTGAAAACGTACCAACTTTAATGACATTATTTAGCACTAAAGGCAAATCCTTAGGTCACAGTTACCTGCATTTCATTTTTCACAATATATTTAAGCTTTCATGAACTAATGTGGGATGCATGTACTTAAACAAGAAACCTACTGCTTGTGCACAGGTCTCCCGAACAGGAGCAACAAACTGATCTGATACATAATCACCAAATCTGCAATGAAAAAAAATTGAATTTACTGATCTATGAATACACAAACACAGATCAGAAATATATATAATCTACTATTCCGAATAGACTAAGAGGAAACCGAATCACTCAAGTATGCAGTTCATATATAAATATAAATATATCAAACTGTACCGATCAAAGACATAATAGATGAATTGCACATTCTTGAAGAAATTCACAGTTTTTTAGCCACGAATTCCTAGCTACTTTAACGAAGTTCATCAGCTCACAATTTTCAGGAATATTTTTCAGCAGATCTGCTTTTCCATTGGAAACCTTATCCTCAGTGTAACCCTTCATCTCTGCAGTATTAGCAGCATCTTTACACGAATATCATGCACCATCAAGAAAAGATTCTGGCTCAGCCTTAACAAAAGTAACATTCAACTGGCCATCATCCAGCCCAGAAGGCAAATTCCACCCATGATCAACCTCCATGCAGACATCAAAATTACCAACCTCACTGTAAGAGACAATATTGGCCATTGTGTTGAGGATGACACATCTTCAAACTTAGGCCTCCTCAGATTTGGCTGAAGCCCATCTGATGAAACTTGCATATTCAAATCAATCAATCAATCTCTCTCTTCATTGTATTTGATATACCTTTATCTTCTACTTCAACAAAAACTGCACCATCCCAGCTCAAGTCAGGCATAAAGTATGAAGCACAAGAGCGTTTCGGGACTCAGGTGCGGATGCGGGTGTGGGACTCAGCAATTTTTGAAAAAGTAGGGTACAGGTGCGGCAGGACTCGGCGATTAAAAAATTATTAAAAATATTTTTATTTATATTTTCTATATATTTTTACTATTAAAATATTTTAAAAAACACATTACTATGCCTTGATTCACAAAACAAACAAAAAAGAAGGAAAGAAACACATTAATATGCCTCTAAGGTCAGAATTTCGGCTGTTCCGGCAAGTTTCCAGGCAGATTTCAGCCATTTTCGGCCTGTTTTGGCTGTATCAGTCGCAGGCCGATACGGCCCGATTCTAGCTGAATCAGCCTGGTTTGGTACGAATCGAGCCGTGTCAGCGCAAATCAAGTCTAGTCAGTGCAAATCCGAGAAAAAAAAAAAAAAATCAAACCCGGCACTAACATGCGGGCAACCGCGTCCCGCGTCAGGCCGAGTCGAACTCAAGTGCGGCACCCTCCCAGCTGCGACCATGCTTTCTTGGGCATAAACACCCCAGGAGAAGCACCTTGTTGAGTAAAAATTTCCCTCAAGGCCATGACACTACCATGGCGAACCTCCCAAACTATCAAAATATATAGTCAGAAAAACTATCACTTGAAAATGAAAAGAAATATCAAAGAATAAGAGGCATAATGACCCTGATGAAAGATCTATTTTGTGAACCCACAACACCCTCCCCTCCTCCCCAACCCCAACCAAAAACAAAATGGTAGAAGGGGGAAAAAATCGCTTGCCTGGATCAAAAATATCAAGGATGAGTTGCTCCAAAAAACTATGGAAGGGCCACCGCCCGTCTCCATCATGCTTCAAGCCATCTTCGTCATTATTAACATCCAAAAATGACTGCATAAGAAGCCAAAAGCAAAACTTTGTACCTTGTAATATGCAAAAGCCAAAACATAGAATGGTAATAAAAAAACAGTGCTTTGGCAACCAAAACAGAGCATGAATAATATAATACAATGTTGAAGCTCTAAACAACAAAACAACATGTAGCTGAAGATATCCACAATGCACAGAAAACCAAAACTGCAGATCTTCAAAAAGATCTTAATACTGACTGCTAAGAAAGCCATTTTATCCTTATAACATTAGAAGAATGCATGGCTAACTGGTATTGGTTTTCTGAGTAACAGTAGAAATTTTATTATGTTTTTGGGCATTACACAGTTCCAGGCATATTTCTTATACTTGTATTTATTTTTCAGTGTCAAATGTAATTTTTTAATTTTCTGGTTTGTAGGAAGTGCTGTTCCAACAGTCCATTGGCTCTTATTTTGGTTTTATTTGAGTTTAATTATTTAGTTTGAGCTCACAAATGAAAGCCCATGGAGTCCAACTCTTATTAGGAGTCAAGAAGTACAAGTTGCACTAGAATTAGGTATTAGTCATCTATTTATATATATGTAATACTTTCTATTCATGAGGAAGTTCCATAATTTTCAGTAGTTATGAAGCTTTGTTTAAGGTTTGTGTGATACAACCTTTTCCAAGTTGTGATGCCAAAGAAATTCTAGGAGGTATTGTGCATAAGAGCTGCCTTCAGCAAATCAAAATAGTAAGTTAGGAACGTTTTCAAACAATTAAGAAAACTAGACATCTCGAGTACCTGAAACTCGAGATTCAACTGAAAACCCCACCTTTATATAATCGTTCTGAACGGCTGAGGTGGCAAAAGTTGCCACGCAGATCTCGAGTCTTTGAGACTCGAGATTTTGCTCCCATAAACCGACGCTAAAAGACACGAGATTTACTTAAACCACAAATTATTTTGAATAAAATTTGAACAGTTCTCGAGTCTTATAGATTCGAGTTTTGTCTGGCACAAACCGAGTCTATAAGACTCGTGATTTACTTAACGAAATATTGTGAAAAAATTTTGAACAGAACTCGAGTCTTATAGACTCGAGTTCTGGTCTTTCTACGCTACAACTTTAGGTTGGATAAATTTTGAACAGAACTCGAGTCTATAAGACTCGAGTTCTAGTGCACCTACTTCTACAAACCCATTCCGTCCACACTAAAAAACAGATAGCAGTATAATTTAGTAACGTATTCTGGGATGACATTATTCAGTCCACACTCAGCCTCACTAAACGCTCAGCCAAAAACAGAGTATCCTCAACTCTCACCCATAGACACAGCCTCACTAACTCTCACACCTCTCACTCTCACTCTCACTCACCACATTGCCTCTCTCACTGCTCTTCCCTTTCAACAATTTCATATTTAAGGTATGGGTTTTTTGATTTGATTGTTATTGTAGTTGGGTATTAGTTGTATATGGGTTTTGCCACTAAGAGAACTTTCCAATGGCTTTATGGGTTTTCCAATGACTCCATGTTTTTTCCTAATATAAGATGTTCTTCTTGTAGTATCTTTTTGTTCTTGATTTCAATTCCTTTTTTTATTGGCTTGCATGTCATTTGAGCTATATATTATTTGTTATATTTTCTTTGATTTATTACTAATTCATGTGATTAATCTTAACCATCTTGATAAAAATATGTTTTTGCATTAGCCATTTTGGTGAAATAAAAAAAATTCTTTTGTCATTGACTTTATTCTTTTTGAGGTGTTTCCCTGCATTAATTATTCTTGATCAAATCTGCCAATTTTAAAGAGAATCAATCTTTCTTGAATTAGATTCACCAAATTCTTGTAGGTTAGAAAATTTTATGAAAGATTCATAGCAATGTACGTTTCCCTTGTTATCTGAGATGTGGAGTGTTGCTTGACTGTGGAGTCACCACTTTTTCTTTAAGGAGCTAGTGGATTGTTTGAATTTATTGTTAAAAGACAAAGAAAATGGGCACATGGTTATAGTAATTGTTGAAGTTACAAAACTTCTTCTAGAAATAATGCGTACAAAAGACTAGCAGGACATGAGTATGCAGATATCTCAGGGGATTTAGGTATGGATGCTAGGATGTAAGTCTTGCTTTGGAGTTGACTGTGTTGTTTGCCATGCCTGGAAATTGTGAACATCTCAGAATATAGTAAAAAAAGAACTTGGAGAGGATTATTTGTGTAGTGACTAATTCTAACTTTAAGGGCTGCCTAATATTTCCTTCATTTTGCTCTCTGACATGGTGCTAGAGACATTAATGTAATTTTAACTGCTTGAGTTGCCCCTTTTCAGTTTAGTAAATGGTAAACGTAGCACTAGAACATGACAGTTCCTTTGGAAAGGAATTGTCTGCCTCTATACAAGATGCAAACTTAAGAACCATTGATTTTGTTATAGGTAAATCATGTGGAAAGATGCCAATGTTTTTCTTCCAATGAAACCTTTAAGGTCCCTAACACTTTTTATAGTGGTGTAGCAGATTGAGTTTAGATGTGTATAGGTTAGTACAGGTTAATATAGGTTAGATGTGTATAGGTTAGTATAGGTTAGTACAGGTTAATATAGATGTGTATGTGTGAACAAAATATTATGGACTTTAATCTTGTAACGACTTTTCATGGAATCATTATGAAAGTGGTCTGTACATAATAGCAGAGGTTCTCTTATTCATTTTCACAGAGCAAAATTTGCCAAAAAAAAAAAATTTACAAAGAACTCGAGTCTATGAAACTTGAGTTCTTCAGGGAAAAAAACAACAAAACAGAGCAACCCTACTGGACCTCTCTGAGTAAACAGAGCAAAAGGAAGGAAAAAATTTTCCCAGTGGAACTCGAGTCTATGAAACTCGAGTTCTTCAGGGAAAAAAAGAACAAAACAGAGCAACCCTACTGGACCTCTCTGAGTAAACAGAGGAAAAGGAAGGAAAAAATTTTCCCAGTCGAACTCGAGTCTATGAAACTCGAGTCCTTCAGGGAAAAAAAGAACAAAACAGAGCAACCCTACTGGACCTCTCTGAGTAAACAGAGGAAAAGGAAGGAAAAAAATTTCACAATGGAACTCGAGTCTATGAAACTCGAGTTCCTCTGGAAAATTTTTTTCCAAAACAGAGCATCTGCATTGGACCTCTCTGAGTAAACAAAGCATCTGTTTTGGAAAAAAATTCCCAGTGGAACTCGAGTCTGTGAAACTCGAGTTCCTTTGGAAATTTTTTTCCAAAACAGAGCATCCGCATTGGACCTCTCTGAGTAAACAGAGCATCTGTTTTGGAAAAAAATTCCCAGTGGAACTCGAGTCTGTGAAACTCGAGTTCCTCTGGAAAAATTTTTTCCAAAACAGAGCATCCGCATTGGACCTCTCTGAGTAAACAGAGCATCTGGCTTGGAAAAAAATTCCCAGTGGAACTCGAGTCTGTGAAACTCGAGTTCCTCTGGAAATTTGGTTCTCAACTTTTATAGACTCGAATTTGGTGGTTTGAGAATTTTTAAACTAATTAGAGAAATATCCCCTTTTTTGTAACTCAATTTTCTCAAAATCGAGTTAAAAAAAAAAGTTCTTGAGCGTTATAGTGATGTTTTTAAACCAAATCTTTGATTTATGTATAAGCATAGATTCAAGTCATAAAAGAGGAAACATAGGGTTAAAATAGATAAGCTCACATCTTGTAAAGAGAATAAAATTATATGTTTGGGAGTTTAAGGTTAAGAGATTTTAAAGAAAGAATACAAAGAGGAGATGGAATGAAATGAGAGCATGTGTCAATTATTTCTAGCTCAAATATGTTTTCTCCTTCCATAATAAGGGAATGTATTTTGAGATTGTGGGCTCTAGACCTACTATGCACATTTTGCGCCAAACCAATAAAATATATTTTGTGAAATGAGGTAGTTTTTGATGAATAATAAGAGTCTTTTAACTCAATTGCACTTGTGGAAGCATTGAGAGTTCAAATCCCCACTTTCCCAACAGTCAAAAATAAAATTTAAACAGAAAAAAGAACAATACATGAAAGTAAGAATTGAAAAAAAACCTCCTCATTTTCTCCCTTTTACAACTTTCCAGTTCTCACTTCACATTCTGTTCCTTTTCATTTTGTTATCTCTATCCAAGCAGAGGCTGTAATTAAATATTTTCCATCCAGTGGCAAATTTATTTGTCTAACCTAAAATCCAAGCAACACCAATCGACTTTGTCCAATGAAAAGAAAATTTCACTCGGTTTACTTTCACCACTGAGTGGTCATAAAAGATTTGCCCTTTCATCTTGACAAAAAAATATGTTCTAAGTTTTAATGCTTATAATTTACTAACAAAATAATCGCATTGATTGTGACATCTCTCCCCTTTAGTTTTCATTCCTCTCTTTTCACTCTTTCATTTTCATCCGTCCACCGGCCAGTTTAGTATGTAAATTATGACTGATAAATTAAATAAGAAACAGAGTCATGTATATAAACTGTTATCCTGAAGCTGCAGCCTGCAGCTATCACCAATGTATACGAAACTGAACAGACGGCACACACATGATACCTTTTTCTGCATCCATAGGCAGCAGGAAAAATGAAGTACCAGTTGCTCTCTCAAGCTGTTATGTATCAAAATATAAACATGAATTACTTACATAATGTGCAGAAATAATTGAAGAAGTTCCCAAGAGAAAGATTCCACAACCTTGTTTATGAAGATCATAAGTGTTTTTTAAAACATCAAACATAAATTGTCTTCACCAACTAAAAAACCCAGTATCAACAACATCCAGGCATGCTCTGTCCCAAAACAGCATAATAATCGGCTATGTGAAGCAGCTCAAAGGCTGATGAGATCACCCTTTGGTGGTTGCTTCTTGGAATCATGCCCACTTTCAGACGTACCCCCACCTTTCTTACCAAATATCATTTCATCAAGATCATCCATCATTTCGTCAGTACTTCCCCCCTGGCCACCACCTCGAGAACCAGCTGGTTTTCTAATCAGGGCATCTTCTTTTGCATGACGGGGTGACTGATCAGGCTCAACAGCAACGGGTATCATAGCTGGTTCTGGCTCAAGTGGAACTGAAGGCTTCTTCAGCTCTTCAAACTTGGAGAGAACTTTCTGGATCTCATCATTCACATTCAAGGCTTCAAAAAGCAGGGCCTCATTATCTCCAGCTGTCTCAATAATTCTCCGGATGGTAAATTGTGCCTGACGACACTGTTGGACCAGTGTGGTTGTCAAGTCATCCTGACAATGGGAAGAAAACATTTCATTCATGTTACTTTGTGCTTACCAACAATGACTACCTAATATATAAACTGAAATAGTAGTTGCAAAAATCAGGAAAATATGTAACAAAACTAAAATTGACAATATAATTCCTCAAACAGCTGAAACCATTCATTCAAGAAGGCACAAAACAGCAAAGTCTCTTTTTTGATAAGTAATAAGATTGTGTTGAGAAAGAGAAGATATTTTATGAAAACACAGGGTATTTACTACTCTTGAAAAATACAAAATATAAATCATTACATGCAAAGAAAGAACAAATCAATAAAATCTAAAAAAGAATTCAAATGATTAGTGATTTTGAACTGCTTGAACACAGAACAATCAAGTCTCGATCTCATCATCATTACAAAAGTGTCAAACAAAAATGTCATTACATGCAAATGACATAAAACAGCTTCTGCACTGTACTAGGTGGTTGTCATTGCGCTACGCTTTCTTTCTTTTCCTTTTTTTGGACTCAACTTGTAATAGGGAATAATATAACACTCAAGTGAACTGGCCCCATGGCCAGACCTGCTAGGTCGATCGACTGCCAAGAATTAGGACATCCAATAACAGTCATTGTTGTGCATGTGAGGCATTTCCTCTCTCTTCTTTTTTTTCTTTTTTTTTTTAAATCATTGTTATTAAGGATAACAACCCAATATTTAACCCACCAAATGGATCTAGATCAGACACTTGATCTTACATGACAGAAAATTATTTGGTGTTCGTTCAACTATAATAAAATAAGCAAATTTAACACGTTCATTGCTATTAAACATTATGGGTTCATAGGAAAACTGCAACGCATCATGCAACAGAGATTTACCAGAATGTCACGGTATTAAGCTAAAGGTGTAAGTTATCTTTCTGAATGATTTTTCATGGACATTTAAATTATATGGTCAATATGCATATACCACAGGAAATGCTTCATCAGATGATCAGGTAGACAGTTCTAAACCTTTTTTTCCTTTTAAGTGAGACACTGCAGAACTTAAGAAGCTATCACTGAATTGAGTTTCATATTACCATGTTCTTATTTCAGACACCATTTTTGAAATGGTTACATTCAATTCAATCAAATGCATGCTATAAATCAAATTGATGAATTTTAAACAAACACACAAACAAGAGGACAATGGTTGCCATGGAAAAAAGGTTTAGGTTTTAAAAAAAATTAAGCTTTCACCACAAAGTTTGCAAGATCTCAGAATTTTGGAGAGGCAGGAAATATTGGATGGTAGCAACATTGGTGATTGTTTTCATTCCACCAAGTATCCATGAAGTGAATTTTTATTAACTTGGGAAAATTTTGCTTCCCTTCTGCCTTAATTACACCAAACAAGAGAGAGAGAGAGAGAGAGAGAGATTGGGTTAATAAAGGAAAAAATTGGTCAAGTTTCTTTCATAAGAAAAAGATTGGGTTGGAAAACATAATTAGGTTCAGAGAAGAAGGGATGGATTGACACAATAACCACAAGACCAACACATCCATGAAAAACCCACATGTATTCAATATTTCAATTACACAAGACCAAAAGGATTCATTTGAAGGAAATTTCTAGTACTCTCACATTTGGTATAAAAGGTCACTCTCTAGTACAAGGATCCAAAATATACCATCAATAATAGCTAATTTTTTGCTACCATTGGTCAATTGTTAGCAATCCCTAACAAATTTCTAATTAGCAGAGTGAGCTCCATATACCAAGATAAGAATTAGATAGGTAACTGCCAGGCAAACATTTTCTAATTCCTATCAATGTTCTTAGATGTATATGACGTGAAAAGTGTGTGAATCATGATTAGCCTCCAAATTACCAACGAACCATGATCGGGCTACAAATTGCAGGTGGACCATTATGGACACCAAATTGCATCTAAACGAAGATCTAGGTGAGTGTTGGTGAGAGGCTCAACCTTAACTTACGTTGCAATATAGCATTGGCCAACTCCTTTCAACCCACAACCTATGAATTTGTCTTACATCAAAGTTATAATTAGAAAATACATTTGATATGTTTCTTTCTCTTCAGAAAAATATTTTAAAATTTTTAATAATAAAGATGCAAAAAGAAGATAAAAGAAAATATAATAGTAATTATCAGTCAAAAGACCCAGAATTCAAAAGTGAGTAGAAAAAAAAATTGAAACCAAGATGAGCTTTTGGGAAGCAGACAGACACACAAACACACAGAGAAAGATCACTGATGAGCTTTGAGCAGTGGCCAATCTAAGTGTTGATCTGAGACAGGAAAGCTCCAAATGATCAATTTAGCAGCAAATATAGCAGATTGAGAGTGTCTAATCTGGGGTCAAATGACAAAGCTAATTGTGCCCAGTAATCAATATTCTTTTTTTTTTTTTTTTTCTAAAAGAAATAGTTGTCCTTGTGTGTAAATGATCATTCCAGAAAATATGATTATGATAACTAGGAAAAAGAAGTCGCTTCATTGGATTTCAAAGTTTTTGACAGCTTATTCAACTTTTTATTTATGACAACCAAAGAAAAAAAGAACCAAAATTTGTTAACTGTTAAGAATGCAAAGTTTTGACAGAATGTTCAATTGAAAATAAAGGTGGATTTTCGAAAAGATTTATTGGAAATCTGAAAATTTCTAATGCTGCATTTGTTTGAGCAAAAAAAGCATTTCTGTATGGTTGCATAAGAAAATGTGGGTCAAAGGAAAACTCAAGTTGGTCAATGGAAAAGCCATATAATAATTACCCTTGTTTTCCACTATTATTTTCCAGAAGAAAACAAGCTCTCTCCAGACCAAGGCTCTCTCATTCAAACATGTAAGGGTAAGGTCTCTCTTTCTTCTCTTCCCTCTACAATAAGATTTCTCCTGTCTCACTCTCTCTAGTCTCTACCAACACACACACACACACACACACAGACCAATCAGCCCCAATTTTTTTTGAGAGGCTGATTCTTGGACTCAAAAATGAGGAGTAGTTTAGTGATAGAACTTGGAAGGAAAAGAAGATGGGGTTCATTGAGGTTATGAGCTGAAAAGGGTTGGAAGGTTGAGAAATGGTGGGTCTGAAGAGAGTATATGAGACTTGTTTGATATAAATAAAATGCATGAAAGCAGTAATGAAATTGGTCTTATGAAGAAAGAGAAGGTGAGGGTTGTGAGCTCATTTTCAATGTCTCTACCAAACACACGAAAATGAGTCTGTATACCATAAAATGTTTTTCTTAAAAACAAGTCATTTTCCAAAAAGAAAAGTTTTTCATTCAAATGAATGGAGCATGAGTCTTCCTTAACTTTATGCATTCCCTCAATATTAATGATTTCTAGGAAAATTCTATCACTCCCAAACAAAAGAAAATGTGTGAGTTTTCCAGAAAATGTATTCTAGAAAATCCCCCCCCACCCCCCAAAAAAAAAAAGCTTTTCATTGAAACAAACAGATCGTGAGTTTTCCTTAACTTTTGCATTCCATCAATTATAATTTATAGTTATTTCTAAGAAATTTTTTTTCAATAATTAATTTTCAAAAAAAATTCAACAGAAAGGAAAGGGAAAAAAGAAGAAGTTGAAAGCCGATAAAAGAGAGGTCAATTGTCTAAATAGATTATATTGGAACTTTACATGTTTGCAAAATGCAAATGATTCATCATCCATTCCAACAAAAACTGCTAGATATACTTGGATATAAATCATTTCACAACTAATCAAATTAAATGGCTACCCAACAAATTGACAATATCACCTGACAAATTAACTCAGAGAAAGTTAGGAAAGAGAAGATGGCAAAGGAAAATGACCTGATACCAAGGGGGAAAAAAGGAAGTATGAATGAAACAGCTTACTTTGACAAAGAAGACAAGAAAGAATTTCACCGAAGGAGAATATTAAACGAATGCAGGAGATGTTTTAATTCTATAACAAGTACAGAAATGCACTCTATACTAAGTCAGTCCTATTGCTTAAATATAAGACACAACATTCCGTAAGAGAGTAAAAATTCCACTGCAACCAAAATTTTTTGGGGTAGAAAATCCCAGTTAAACCAAGAATTCATTTGTAGGGGATCACTTGTGGATAATTTCCATATCCAAAACTTTAGCCAGTCAAATGGAAATTGCATATGTCACCACAAACAATTAGGGAACAACTAGAGCATACTGCTTCTGAGGTAATGCAATAAGCCATTTGTGAACCATGTGATCAGTGATAATAAGCAAGGTTGATATGGCACAGAAGTCAATACTATAACTTGTAGGAATTTAAAATCATTTAACATTATGAAATCTAGAGTGAGAAAGGGGGGGAGTGGGGAGGGGTTAATGACAACCAGCTGAATAAGATAAAAATACCTGCAAAGCATCTTGCTGGGGTGAAGAGGATAAAACCGTTGTAAGAAGCTCAATACTGTTTCTTGCAACATCAAATGCTTCCTTTGTTTGTTCAGCCGTAAAGCTTTGCACTGGAAGATCACGCTCAATCTGCCGAGGAAGACCCTCATTCAATTCTGACTCTGATACTGAACGAGCAGGAGTGAATATAGGTGCCAAACTTTCATTGTCACGACCAGGGAACTGAATGCCCCTTGATCTTAAACTCTGACATAGAAAGACGAACAGAAAATTTTATATATATATATATATATATATATTTAAAACTTGCATGGAGATATTTAAAAATTTATTTTTCATACTAAAAATATATAATGGATTTGCTTCCCACACTTTTTTTTTTTTTGGGTAATTTAATTCAAACATAAACTCTCTTTGAACCAAATTGTAGAACAAATCCTTCTTTAATCTTCTTCATTAAAAAAAAAAAAAAAAATTGTATTGGTAAGTTACACACGTACTCCAATTTATTTATTTGTATGAGATTCCTCTGTATTTTCTTATATCTTTTGTCAATAAAGTTTATCACTTATCAAAAAAAAAAAAAAGTTACATGCGTACTCCATAATCTAGAAGACTAGAATTTGAGCCTGAGCTCATTGACATCCTATCAGCCACTGCTACTAACTTTTCATACGCCAGTCGGAAACAATACTAGATAGAGAAAAATTAAAATATTTACACTGTAGTTGACATAAATTTACATTTTTGAGAGAACCACCCACCAGGGGGGGGGGGGGGGTTGGCAACCGAACAAAGGCCAGTATTAAAATATAAAAGCAACAAGAACTTTACCTTGTATGTTTCTTCATAAACAGGCAAATGGCGGAGCTCATTGGTCGATTCTCCCCATGATTCAATTAGCATCAAAGCCTTGTTACGGTTATTAACTACAGTCTGAGGATCTTCAATCAACTTCACCATCTCATCAAGAACTCTCTCCGCTGCTACCTCCAAGAAAGCCTTCTCACAATTCTTAACACATGTTTCAAGCAACACCAAAGCTAAGTACTGAATCCTAGGACTCTTCAACATGATCCTCCTTTTAATTCCGCGAATCAATTCAATACTGTTAATCTTTTCAGTATTGATAATGTCACAAATATCAAGATTCATGGCCCAGTCAGGCTCATCAAGGTTCTCCGAGGTGGCATCATTATTATCTCTTATCAGTCTGGTTTGGGCCTTGGAAAAGCTCCTTCATCTTGAAGCTCATTGAACTCATGCCCGCAGTCATCTTTCGGCCCACCTCGGCACCTCCAATCTTGAGGCGTTCACCAAAGGCACTAACTTTCTCCATCAAATTGTCACTCATATTTGCAACCCTTCAAGACCCTAAAACCAAATCTTCAAAAAACCAACCTGGAAAACCCACAAACCTCCAATATGTCAGAATAAAGAACACTCCCACCCTATGGTGCTAAAATTAAATAATTCTGTTAAAGGTAAGTTTTCATATAAGAGGGAATTTTCTATTTCTGCAACAACAACAAAACAACACAAAATACAACATTTTCCCAGAAACCAAACAAAAGCATTCAAGAGCCACATATAAACCATATTATATTTCCTTTGCCCAATTTAAAAATAGCATAGTATTGAACACTAATTCTCACACATTCAACGCTTTTCAAAACCCAAATTTTCCCCAAAGTTAGCGAAATTATTAATAAAATCCCTAAAAATCATTATCAAAAAAAAAAAAAAAAAAAAGAGAGCTAAGGAAAAGAGGAAGAGAGTCACTAGATGTGAGCTAAGGTAAAGAACGCAGTAATGCATATTGAGAAGTCAATATTATGGTCTAATTCCATGACTTTAGCACTTACTCAAGGTTCGGAAATTTTTTGTTTTTTAGACCTCGTGTAATGTTTGGGTGGGGGAGGAGGCTACGGGGCATCAACCTTAGGGTCATCATCGTGCTGCAAATTCCATTAGATGCATGCAATCAATATTCGATATAATGGTAAGAATAAAGTGAAGTAGAAAATATATTATTACATTCAAATCAAAGTTATCATACCATAGCGGGGCCTCGGTGTCCTATTTTGTGTCCACCTGTCCCACAAGTGGGTGCTCTTCTACTGCGTTGCGGTCTACCTCGTGGGGGTGAGGGCTCATGAGGGGGATGCTTGTCCGGGACATCAGTATGTGGCTCTACAGTGTCAATCCCAACCGGAGGTCCTAGAGGGTCAGATGAGGATGCGGTAGGTGGGTAATCCTGCTCTATGTAGAGGCCAGGAGTGGGTGCACTAGAGCCGGTGTGTGGGTATGAGGGTGTCTCGGGGAGTATAGGAGGGGTCACATTTTGGTCAATACTGACATCGAAATTGGGCTGCGAAGGTGGGCTGGGTGAAGGGACCTCGGGCTGAGGAGATGCATATGGGATGGGTGAAGGGACCTCAGGCTGAGGAGATGCCTGCGGGATGGGTGGAGGCATCTCAAGAGTAGTTACAACCCGAGGGGTTGTTGCACGCCGACCACGGCCCTTGACTGCACTTGTGCTTGGGATTGCTGTAGCCGGCCGAAGACGACCCCTAGCTGCGCTTGTGCTTGGGCTTGTAGTAGCACGATGACCACGGGTCGGTGTACTTACGGGTGCTGCACTTGTGCTTAGGGTTGCAGCAGCTGCTACTTCAGTCTCATCCCCATTGTTTGCATGCTCATTTACTGCAGGACCACCACCAAGGCCAGCCACATTATTTAGGACACGCCGGACATGGTTGTGAGCTTGGCTACCTTCAAGAAGCATCGCCAACAGCGCTAAATGGCTTTGAATTTGAAACGGAGAAAGAACCAGTACAATTACACATTTACGTATCAATTAATGAATGAATAATATAATACTTATGAATCTACTCAAAACTAACAGTTCTATTAGAATACTATATGTATCAAAAACTATTTCATTACATGTCAATCAAATCAAACCAGATTTGCTGAGAAATTCATAGAAATTGATTCTATGTTCGTACATGTACTCAAGTAAAATGAAGTAGGCAATCAAATGTAAGTAGAACACATTACCATAATATCTAATTTAGCGCTGTTGCGGTCGACATACTTTCGAGTCACCAGACCGTACCAGACGTAATAGGCATGATTGCGGGGCATCTCACCAATCTGAGGAGGTGCATGACAAAGTTGTTGTCGTCTCATTTCCCAGGAAATGATATATGGTCCATGCTCCTCCCTCCAATTCTTTTCCACCTTCCCACGTAAGTCGATTTTATGCAGCCTATCATCGTAGACAACATGGTCAGGCCGCTCCTGCGCCAAGCCAAACTGTCGAAGGACACGGTCTGGGTGGTGTCTCTCTACTATGCAAAAACACACAAGCGGCACCCTTGCTGTCCACGTATCCCTCCCTGCAACACAGAACTCAGGAAGGTGGCCGAAGTGTGCCTCGTATGGCTGCCACACAATCTACGATAAAAAAAAAAAAACAATTATCATAGCATCTTCAAATGTGAAACAAGGGAAAATACATAGGTAAAGGGTAAAACTAAAATTATAACAAAAGATATATTAAAGGATGAAGCAATCATATTATTAACGAAGATGATCATAACCAAACAATTTTTTGAATATTATTACCTGCTCTGGCTGCATTATAACTAATAGCTCGCGATAGTGGACCAAGGCCATGCCGGATGGCCTACTCTTCGGGCTTGGCACCCGCACCCACCTACAATTACAAGCAAGCAAATAACATAAGAACAATAATACAATTTAGTTACTAAGAAGAGTACATTGCAGAACACACTTGGTATCAGGAAAAGACTTACTTAAATGCAAGTGGAGCATATGGCCATGGGCCATAATCACATCCAGGTGGGGGCTCTATCCTCGGGCACAAGAATGGCAACCTTGCCCATGCCCAATACTGGACCAAGGTGCACACCCCACCAATCTGCGATGCCCCTTTCTCGCTTGCCCGACACAACTCCCTATATAACCAGGCCAGGCAACCACTACCCCAACTATACTGTGGCGGATCACGAAGGTTACGCATGAAGTCCAGGAACATCAAATGCACCCTATCTCCTGACTTATCCATGAAAAGTTTTTCCCCTATTAGCGCTAAAATATAGCACCGGGCATACCGGTGTATCTGCATCTCCGTTGCGTCATGAGGCAATGGCGCTGCAACGGCCTCAACAAGTCGGCTGATGAGAATTCTTTGCCCCACCAATGTTTTATTGTCATTCGGCGGACTAAAACCCAGCAACTCCGTACACAATTGCCTCCAACCCCCATCATCCACCACAGCAGTCGGCCCAACCAAGACGTCACCATCTATAGGAAGTCCGAAAATTACCTCCACATCTTGTAGGGTGATTGTCATCTCACCATGTGGAAGGTGGAAAGTATGAGTCTCCGGCCGCCATCGCTCAACTAGGGCTGATATTAGACAATTATCTATCTCTCTTGAAGGGGCTCTAAATAATCCTTCTAGCCTTAACAATTTGATAATATCAATGACTCGATTATCTTGCATCTGAACGTTTGCCATCTCCTTAGTGCGACCACGGCACGTAAGTGGGCCCGAGTCCTACAAAATCTGTAAGGTTGAATTTATTCAACCATCTAATTGGCTTTATTCCGTGCCAAATTTGCTTGTAATTCAGCATTTAGTAACCCTGTATTTAGGTGGGTTTGATGTAAGGGTAGTGAGTGAGATAGAGTGAAGTTTGCTCAAGAGTGTGCAAGAAAACAGAGTGTCGCGGCTGGGTCTCGCGGGTGACTCGCGGCTTCAAGCCGCCAGAAGCAACCTCACGTGCCAAGCATGCTGGAAGGTGAACAGTCTGCTAGCTGGAGCATTACAGGACAAAACAGGACAACTGGCCATACGGTTATCTCGCGACTGGATCTCGCGACTTAGTCAAGCCGCGAGGTCAAGCCGCGAGCCACCCCTGTTTTGTAGAATTCTGACGTTTCACATTCCTCTCCACTCCAGTATAAATACCCCTATTACCCACGATTGAAAGAGAGCTTCCAGAGAGAATTTTGAGAGAGAAACCCTAAAGAAAAACCAGATTGTTTCACCCACAATCTCTACCTTAGAATCTCTTCAAATTCCTCAACTCTCTTCCTCTCCATTGTTAAATCCTTGAGAGGCTTTATACCAAACCAGGTTCTCACCATTATCATTATTGTGAGTTTGCTGTTTGGATTTCTGGGAAGCAGTTAGGAAGGAACCAATCTTCATTGGTTGATGCTATGGTCTAGTAGCGGAATCCGGAAAGCTAGAAAAGAAAAAGGTTCGGCGCAACCTCGTTGGAGCAAGAAGCTTGGAGGGCTTAGGTGCACTGGGTAGATTAGGCTTGGAGGGTCTATTGCTGTCCTTGTATCCCAACTATATTTTCTAGTGGATTGATTACCGCTTGGAGGGCGGCGGAGAGGTTTTTCGCCGAGGACTTCGGTTTCCTCTTCGATAACACATCGCGTGTTGTCTTTGTGTTTGCATCTTCCTTCCTCTATCTTTGCCTTTAAATTATCTGCTGTGGATTTTATTTTGTTATGGCTTAGATAGTATTTAATCAATTTCGTATGATAGCATATGTTAAGTTTCCGCACACTAGTTGTTTGACATATTGCTTGAATTGATTAAGTTGTTATTTGGGGGTCTAAACGTTCAAAGGTGTTTTTACACGTTTTTGAACTTTCAATTGGTATCAGAGCGGGTACACTGATATTGGTTTCATTACCATTGTGTGATCCTTGACTCCCTTTTGAGATGGATAGGTCTCAATCCCTAAATGCACCTCCATATTTTGATGGTAGTAATTATGCTTTTTGGAAGGTTCGAATGAGAGCTTTTCTGTGTTCTATTGATGAATCCGTTTGGGATGCTGTTGAGATTGGTTGGACCAAACCAGAGGCAGCAAAATCCACATGGGATAAGGCAGCACTTGCTGCATCTAATGCTAACAGTAAAGCACTCAATGCTATTTTCTGTGGTGTGTCTCCAGATGAATTTCACAGGATTTCTCATATTACCGTGGCCAAAGAAGCATGGGAGATTTTGGAAACTACCTATGAAGGCACGAAGAAAGTGAAAGACACCAAGTTACAAATGCTGACCACTCGGTTTGAGGAGCTCAAAATGAGTGAGGATGAGTCTTTTGACTCTTTCTATGGGAAGTTAAATGAAGTGGTTGTCAGCAAGTTCAACTTGGGGGAGAAAACGGAGGACTCGAAGATTGTAAGAAAGATCCTTCGATCATTGCCGGAAAGTTTTCGAGCTAAAGTGACAGCAATAGAAGAGAGCAAGGACCTCGATGACATCAAAGTGCAAGAGCTGGTGGGTTCTCTGCAGACTTATGAGATGTCGCTGCCCAATCAACGGAAGAGTAAATCTCTTGCTCTAAAGACCATTAATGAGAAGGTAGAAGATCAAGACTCATCGGGAGAAGATGTGGTTGACAAAGATGTTGCATACCTTGTCAAGAATTTCAAAAAGTTTTTGAAATTCAAAAATAATGGCAAATTTGATGATAAAAGAAAATTCCAAAGTTCTGGAAGGGAGAAAAGGGAATTCAAAAGGAAAGATGGAAAAGAATCCCAACCTACACAAGGTGTCACGTGTTTCGAATGTAACGGGCATGGACACTTCAAAAAGGAATGTCCGAATTATTTGAAATCGAAAGGTAAAGTGTATGCCACGACCTTGAGTGACTCGGATTCGTCTGACTCAGAGTCTGAAGAGAGCTGTGATGGAGAGGGGAACTATTCGGCTTTTATGACTATTGCTCATGTTGAGTCGTCAGATGAACTGAATCTGCTTGTGCAAGACCTTGGAGAACATAGTGATGATGAATCACTAGGAATTGTTGAAGAATCGGATGCTGAAGTAGATGGAAGCAACGCGAACCTTCAGGAGAATTATAACTTACTTTTGGAGAAGTCCGGGGAATACACAAGGGTGGCCAAGGCTGCTGTGAGAAAAATGAAGAAGGCTGAGGAGGACTACAAAAGTCTCCTAATCCGATATAGGGAGGCCAAGTGTGAGATAAAAACTCTGAATGGAGAGTTGTCCGAAGCTTACACAAAAGTAAGGTTTCTTGAGAGTGAGGTTGTGCAAGCTAATGCTAAAGTAGAGAGGGTTACCACCAAGAAGCTAGATGATGTTATATCATCTCAAAAGAGCTTTTCAGACAAATCCGGATTGGGATATACCGGAGGAGGTAGTTCGTCTGGAAATATCACAAAAGAAGTAAAGTTTGTAAAGGCCAAAGATCCAGTTGTAGCTGACTCTACTGGTGAAAAGCTCGAGGTGAAGGAGAAGAAGAATTTGGTGAACCAACGGATGTTAAATCATCACAATCAGTTAGCAGGCAGGTCTGAATCTCGTGCCAAGTCACGTCCTCGACCCCAAAGAGGTCCTAGAGGAACTTATGTGTGCCACTACTGCGGACTTCAAGGGCATACTCGACCAAATTGCCAAAAGCTGAGAGCAAAGAATAGTGCAACCCCTCAAAGGTCAGGAGGACCTAGAAATGAGAGAAGAAGTTGGGCTGGAGATCAATCTAGAGATCAGAATGGTGATCCCGGAATGATGAACGTGATGAAGATGATTGGTGCATTCACCAACTGCTTGGAAAGCTTCTCACGAAGGTTTGAAAGCCCTAACTCCCGTACCCAATCCTATAAGGAAATCACCCCAAACGCAAGTGACGTGAGGGTGAATAAGGGTACTCATGCATAAGCATTACAACATGTCCATGCATCAATACTTCCTATACTTTGTGACTATGTTTGATTGTTTTGCTTGCTATTTTTTTTGTTGTTGGTTGTTTGTTTGTCTTTTTGTACATTTCTTTAATTTTGTTTTATCAATCTTTTTGTTTCTTGTGTCAAAAATCCAAAAAACACATAAAAATAGAAAATCAAAAAGCTTGATTGACTTTGTTGAGTTTTTTTTTGTCTCAAAACTTGTTTTGCCTTGTACCTTTGTGCTAATGGCTTTGTGCATTTTCGAGCATTGCTTGTCTTTATGCACTTATATCACAGTGGGAAAAATCTTGAAATCTTTGTGATTGTTGTAAATAGATCTTCAAACCTGTCATGAATGATTAGTGAATGGTTTTGTTGATCTTAAGACTTGCATAGACTTGTGTCTATATATCTTCCCACTCTTTATTTTTGTTTTGCTGAAAAGAGCTCACCAAATGTAAATCTCCAAATGAAAAGAGATATTGAGCTGCAAAAGCCTGTCGCACACTCTAGTATTTGACTAGGAAAAAGGGTAAGCGACCTTATATTGAAGTGAATGTTTATTCAAAAAGCCAAAGGCTTATTCATTAAAGTGAAATATCAAATATCACCCTCACAATGAGAGGTGATTGACTCAAAAGATCAAAAAGATCAAATGTTATGATTGAAAGTGGAGTCAAATGTAAAGCTCCAAATCATGTTATCAAGTTTATGTGGGAGGTCATATATACATATTTCTATAATTGAGATGGGTCACATGATCTAGTGCTAATTGTGTATGCCTTGGTTGAATTGATCATTGAAGCTTCACATTAGACGAAGGACTATCTCATTGTTGATATCCACACACAACACACAAGTTTATGTTCAATAAATGCCATTTTCATTTGTGTGATTGTACTTGATGAAATGTGTTTTCACATGCTCAATCTTTGTTAATTCAAGCTCAAAAAGATTTTTGTGTATTTTAGGTGTTTTTGGAAAGTATTTTGCTTGAAAAATCTGAAAATTTCAAAAATCCTGTTTTGCTCTGTTTTGGCGGCTCAGTCGCGGGTATGTCAAGTCGCGAGCCTCAGTCGCACCTTCGCTGGTAATTTCTGGCGACTTGTTCGCGAGTGGAAGGTCCAGTCGCGAGGTTACTCAGAGATTTTCGCGGCTCAGCTCGCGACTCACTCGCGGGTAGACATTCCAGTCGCGAAAAACACTTAGAAAAATTTTTCAAATTTTTGGTCTTGTGTGTTTTGGCGGCTTGAGCTGGCGACTGTGTGGCGACTTAATCCAGTCGCGAAAATCGCGTGTTTTGCAGAAATAAAGGCAGTTTTTAAAACTTGTTTCAGTTTTCCCTCGAATATTTGTGACTGTTCATCTTCTCCCTCCCAAACACTCCGTGCTCCCATTTCCAATCTCCATTGTTGCATACTTGTAGCTCAAAATCTTCAAGTCACAGGTATGGGGTTTCTGTTCTGCCACTCTTTTCTACTTGATTTTGTGTTTTTTCCTTTGATCTTTCGCATATATTTGTGTTTTTTGAAATGGGTTTATGTTTCGGAATTTGCTCCTTGTTCACGCTTAGATTGCGTATGCTGCTGCTAGAAGTGATTTGTTCTTAGTTGTTTCACTATTACTCTTCATTCTGTGCTTAGCTATGTGATTCTTTGATTTTCACTGATCTTTGAGCTGTTGAGTTGTTTCAATTTTTTTTGGGGGTTGTGAGTTTAATGTGCTAAATATGCCTGCTCTTTTGTGTTAATCTTTTGGGAGCATATGAGTGCTTCACAATACTGTTTATGTGTCATATCATTTTCAATTTTTTGTCTCATTGACATATAACCGCTTTTAAGTTAGTTTCTTTATCTGATGCTGTTATGTGTATTTCCTATCTTAGGCTTGTTTTTCCATGTGATTGATCTAAATAGCCTGTGTTTAAATGCTTCTAGTTCAGTTGTATGGATGATATCTCTTTGATAATTACATGAGACTAACTTGTTTTACACGTATATTGCTCTGTATTGTTGTGGCCTCTTCTGATTGATCACAGATGGCTCCCTCACCTCCTAAGAAGAAAACTACTGCGAAGAAGGCTGACAAAAGGTTGAAAATGGATTCTAAGCTTTTTAGGTCAGTTCATCACTTTGAGAGATACAGGGATAACTTCTTGAGTGCAGGAATTATTCAAGAGAGATTTGTTGATTTGGAGGATTTAAGACAAACCTTTATCCCCAGTTGTTTTGAAGGTAGAGGATGGGAAAAACTTCTGAGTGATTTCCCTGTAGTTTGTGAACCCCTGATTAGGGAATTTTACTCAAATGCTGTGATAAAGGAGAATGAGTTAAGCTGCTGGGTTAGAGGGAAAGAATTCATTGTAGATGCTCATGTCATAGATGAGGCACTAGGACTTGAAGGATTAGATGATGAGGAGTTTATCAACTACAAGGATAGGAGTGTATCCATTGAAACAGTTCAACAAAGGATAGGTGGGCAGAGAGAAGGAAAATGTTTGAATACCACTGCCTTTCCAGTGGACATGAGGTGCCTAACAATCATCATGATGTTTAACCTCTATCCCATTAAGAAGTTGACTACCATCAATTGTGCTAAAGCAATCTTTCTGATGGATCTCAAAGAAAAGAACTTCATAGACATAAGTTCCCACATATATGACATCATTGTGGATGAGACAAGAACAACCTCTAGGCCAAAACTGATCTTTCCCAGTTTGCTTATGAGGATTTTTAGAAGGAAGGGTGTTCCTATCCCACAAGACATCAGTCCCATGTCCACACCTTCTGCAATTAACAGGCTTACCTGCAAAAGGATAAGTGTTAGACTTCCAGGAGAAGAAGATGAAGGTGATGAAGGAGAAGGTGTCCCAATGGAGACTGAAGCAGAGGCAGCCGGGCATCCATCAACCTCAACACCCAGGAGGAGTGGCAAAAGACCCAGAGCATCAACTTCTTCAGATACTCCTCCAGATGCTTTCCAAATCATTCTGGAAAGACTTGATGGGATCAGAGAAGTCCAGACTGAGCACTCTGAGAGGATGAAAGCTATGCAGGATCAGATTGATGTTTTGTCTGCAAAACTTGACAGCTTCACCACTCAGCCTGAACACTGACCATTTGGCCATTCCTGACAAAAAGGGGGAGATGTTTCTGTTGAGGATGGACTGAGAAGCAAAAGAGCAGCCCTTAAGGGGGAGTAATGTGTTGAGGGGGAGTCATGTTTTAAGTACTTTTAGTGGTTTATGGGTTTGATACACTATGTTTTTTTTTTTGATGTATTGTTTCTAACTCTTAACTTATACTCTTGGTTTAAAGTTTAATATATTTTGATGATGTTATTCAGGATGTTTGGTTTGTACCCATGTGCTTATGTAAGCTTTTAGGGTTTATGTCTTTTGCATGTTTGTAGGCTTTATGGTATGTACCTTGCCTAGTGCAGCCTTCATGCTATGATTGAAATCAGTACTTTAATCTAAATGTTATGCATTTTGGTTTATGTACTGTCACTTTTGTGCCCGTGTAGGATTGTTCCTAGATGCATATGCCTTGTGTGATATGCATTGGTTGAGTGTTGTGCATATAAGTGTCTTGCCTTGTGCTTGTTAACTTGTATGTTCTTGTGTTCATTCCAAGTGTGAATGAGCACTGTGATCACTACCTTGTGGTGTTCACTTGGTTGATCAAGCCATGGTTTGTTTCATAACTCCATCTTTGCTTGATCAATATTGCCTGTTTCATATGCATTTTATAATTTTCTGCTTACAATGATCATGGTGTATTGTTGTGTTTCAGGAGTATTATGTTCATATGATTCAAGTGCTTCACAGCTTCTAGAGTTAGGTGTGAGTGAGTTTTGTTCAACTGTTCCCAACTCACGTGTTAAGTCTAGAGTCTGTTTTAGGGTTTTGTCACGGAATAGCCAAAGGGGAAGATTGTAAGGTTGAATTTATTCAACCATCTAATTGGCTTTATTCCGTGCCAAATTTGCTTGTAATTCAGCATTTAGTAACCCTGTTTTTAGGTGGGTTTGATGTAAGGGTAGTGAGTGAGATAGAGTGAAGTTTGCTCAAGAGTGTGCAAGAAAACAGAGTCTCGCGGCTGGGTCTCGCGGGTGACTCGCAGCTTTAAGCCGCCAGAAGCAACCTCACGTGCCAAGCATGCTGGAAGGTGAACAGTCATGCTAGCTGGAGCACTACAGGACAACTGGCCATACGGTTATCTCGCGACTGGATCTCGCGACTTGGTCAAGCCGCGAGGTCAAGCCGCGAGCCACCCCTGTTTTGTAAAAACCTGACGTTTCACATTCCTCTCCACTCCAGTATAAATACCCCTATTACCCACGATTGAAGGAGAGCTTCCAGAGAGAATTTTGAGAGAGAAACCCTAAAGAAAAACCAGATTGTTTCACCCACAATCTCTACCTTAGAATCTCTTCAAATTCCTCAACTCTCTTCCTCTCCATTGTCAAATCCTTGAGAGGCATTATACCAAACCAGGTTCTCACCATCATCATCATTGTGAGTCTGTTGTTTGGATTTCTGGGAAGCAGTTAGGAAGGAACCAATCTTCATTGGTTGATGCTACGGTCTAGTAGCGGAATCCGGAAAGCTAGAAAAGAAAAAGGTTCGGCGCAACCTCGTTGGAGCAAGAAGCTTGGAGGGCTTAGGTGCACTGGGTAGATTAGGCTAGGAGGGTCTATTGCTGTCCTTGTATCCCAACTATATTTTCTAGTGGATTGATTACCGCTTGGAGGGCGGCGGAGAGGTTTTTCGCCGAGGGCTTCTGTTTCCTCTTCGATAACACATCACGTGTTGTCTTTGTGTTTGCATCTTCCTTCCTCTATCTTTGCCTTTAAATTATCTGCTGTGGATTTTATTCTGTTATGGCTTAGATAGTTTTTAAACAATTTCGTATGATAGCATATGTTAAGTTTCCGCACACTTGTTGTTTGACATATTGCTTGAATTGATTAAGTTTTAATTTGGGGGTCTAAACGTTCAAAGGTATTTTTACACGTTTTTGAACTTTCAGAAATTAATCATAATTTCTACAAAATTCCTCACATAAGTTTGAAAGACACTATCACCTAAAGAGTTGCATCATATAACTCTTACATCTCCTAGAAAACAAGCTTACAATCATGTAATTTTCTTGTTTTGCCTCATATGTACAGACCAATTTTATTTGATTTGGAAATTATTAGAATAGCTATGATAATGTGCACACCAATTTTATTTCATTGTAAATTAATTATAGCCCAATAATGTACACACCAATTTTAGCATTAATCTGAGGCTACACCTTATGTTCTCTTTATGTATGTGCTACACTTTCTCGAGCACAAAATCTTACGATATACACTAAGGTGTTCATGATTGGCTAGTAAACAGTAGTGAGATGGATATTTATACCTTTCTTAATAAGTTCAAGTCCAATAATCAAAGACATATGACTTCAAAATCAAGATCATGTGATGAAAAACTATAAACATCTTCCTACACAACATGCACTACAAAGCTCAAGCTAGTAAAGTGCAATAAATAAGCTTATCCAAGCTAAACAAGGTACATAAACATGGTATGTAAAAATAAATTGGCCAGCCTTGATTACAAATCCAAGAAAAATAATGCAAAACACATAAAAAACCTTATTGGTTACAAAATGCTTAGGACCTGTTAGGATATATGTGTTTCACATTAAGAACATATGTCATGATTTTGTGTAATTGGTTTATCCTTTGACAAAACACACTTTACTTGTATTTGGGTAGATTTAGGATGTGTTTAAATATTTCGAGAAACTATGTTTCAAGATCAAGTATTGAAACCTTCAAGTCTGTTCAAGAAAACAAGTTGATAGTACAAATTCATTAAAGCTCGACAGCTGGCTCTACAGTTGCATCTATCAAGTTTAAGAAAGCTGTACAAAGTTCGATGTGCTCAACACCTGCTCGATAGCTTCTCGACACCTTCTATCTATCGAGGTTTAAGATTTTCAGAATTCAAATCTAATTTTCTTGGGATCTGTGAATATGTCTTTGGGCTTTCTTTTCTCCTAACCCTAGACATATAAAAGGATTGTTTTAAGGGCTGTCAAATAGTTCACAAGTTGCACAAGCTTTGAACAAACTCTGTTCAAGAAAATTGTGACTGGAGACGAAGTTCTTGCCCTAGTTCATCTCTTTCTCTTGAAGAAGTTACTGTGTATGTACATTGTAGAATTTTGTGACCAAACATCTTCTTGATCTTCATCGTGTGGATAAACTCAAGAACTTTGCAATCAATAACCTTCTTAGTTGGTGATTGAAGTCGCGTACTAGGATCTACGCAATTGGTTAGTCACGTACTTAGAAGTCATGCATCAAAAAGGGGAACTGTCACTATAGAATAAGTCCAATTGGGTATTGGGGTAAAGGGTCAACTGTAGGTTGGCAAGGTACTTGGAATTCCTTTACTTGTAACCGCTTGTTGTGATAATAGTAAAGTTTTGGGAGTGGTGACTTGAAAATCACCCGGTGGGGTTTTCGCCGTTAGGTTTTCCCCATTCGTAAACAAATCACCATGTTATTTATTTTCCATTGCATAATTAGTTTATTGATGATTTGTTTGTGCTATCACGTGCTTGTATGGTAAATTGATTAATTAATAACTTGGCTAATTAATTAATTAATTAATTTCTATCACAAGGGGTCATTCAGTTTATGTTCTATCAGGACCAAAACTAAAAGCACACATTATGCTAAATGATTAAAAAAAAAATGCAAATGCAATACATGACAATGCTTAACTAAGTTATAGAGGATACAAAAACAAGAAATATCAATTTCTTAATTAACCCTTGAATACATGTACAAATTAGTACATACACAAAATCAGAAATAGCTTAGCACTTATCTAACACATACTATTCAAGTTTCTCCACAATGTCAAGCATGTTCTAAATCAAGAGAGAGATATCACAATTCATATAATCCTCAAGAAAAATAAAACCACACACAATAAATATTTGTCTTTTTGAAATTTATCAATGTTTTTGGATTTTTTTAAAATAAAAAACAACCAAAAACAAAAACAAAAACAAAACATGTCCACAAACAATTGAAAGAATTAAATCAAGGACAAGTAAACAACAATCACTTTAGAGAATCTTTTCTCACCCATATAGCACGAGTCTTTGGCTTTGTAGGTAAAAATCCATGAGAGGCAGAGTGTATTTGAGGGATTACACCAATATTTTGAGAGAGACTGAAATCTTGCAAATTCCTTTCACTAGCCAACAAGATCAAATTTTTCAAAAAAATATGAAACAATTTATATGGACTTATGGCAGGAGAAATATCATCACAAATCCTAGACTGAAACACAAAATACTTAAATATCAATTTATGACAATTAGGACGAATGTGGCTGGAGACCACAAAAGTGACAAACAGGAATAAATTGAAGAACATTAGTATTCCTAACAACAAATCTAGTTTTAGATTTTGGTTTTTTCCTCAACAAAGAACAATTTGATCTAATATGGCCAACAACACCACAAAGGTGACAGATAGGCACAAAAATAGATTTATTATGCTCTCTAACAATAGGTTTAGACATAGGTTTAGAAACCTTAGCACCTACATTAAAACTTTTACCTTTGTCTAACCTAGCAAAATAAGCCTTTTCTTTATTATTCCTCTTGAAAGGAGGGATATAAAATTTCTCAGTTTTAGGCTTAAGAGAAACAGAAACACTTCTATTATCAATAGCAAGCTTGGTACTAGTCAAATTTTCAATTTATCTTCAGATTCAACTAACTCTTGTTCCAAGCTTTTCATCTTCTCATCTTGAGAGGAAATTTGATTTCTCAAAAACTCATTCTATTTATTAGATTCAGCTAATCTAACAACCAATTCCTCTTTTACAAGATTAGCCAATTTTAACTCTTACTTGAATTTCTTAGCAATTTTCATAGATTTCAATAATTCCTTACAGAGAATTTCACAGGCATCAATAAGATCAATACAAACATGAGCAAAAACATGATCAGAAAGACGCTTTAAATTATCCATGACAACAAGGGTCAAGGATTAGCTACTAGATCAAAAGATCTAAAACAAAAGAGCTACCTGCTCTAATACCACTTGTACATTTTTAGACCCTTTAAAACACAACCAGATTAACCTAGTTAATTAGCCTAGTGATTACTTAGTCAAATTATCAAATCTAGGTTAACACACATATATCATGTTATTGTAAAGTGCAGAAAATAAATAACAAAACGATATGATAACCCAGCAAAACTAAATTGGTAAAAAACCTAGGGAGGATTTAACCTAGATATCCTCAAGGTAAACCGAATTCACTATGAAAGAATTGAACTTTACACAATAGTAACATAGAACACTAACATCCTATTGCTACCTCGAGTAGGAAACTTACTACCACAACCACGTGACAGCTTCGAGTCCCCAGACTACTTTCTTGGATTCCCGGCTAGTACAAGCACTCTCGCTTATGTATCTTTAAGCTCTTGAAGCAGCAACTGAATTGATCACCAAGCTCTCAACATCAATCTTGAGATTGAAAACCCTAAGTGTATGTGAAGGTAAACACCTCTATATCTCATAGATGATTCACTCACACAGCATAAAGAGCAACAAAGTCCTTATAGAACTTTTGAGTACAAAATCCTAGATCTACAAAAAAGGCGCCCTCTTCTCTCTCTAAAAAACTTATAAAAACGTTTTAGGGTTTCCTTTATATATAGAAGTGTTTTACTTGAAACCCAATACGTTTAAGTAGAGTTTGGGCTGAATTTGAACTTTGCAGAAAAATAAATCTGCATGTGGTTCGATCGATCAAGTCTAATTTTCGATCGATCAAGCCTTGCAGATTTGATCTAATAAATTCTGCAATCACTCAATTCCAATTTTACAATTAAACATACTTTGAGCAAGCCTAAACCTAGAATCTATGTTTTGATCATGGTTTGCCAACATAATACAAATTGAAGTTTTAACACATTAGTTCCTAAAGTCTTAGAACCTAACAACAAGTATATAAATGCAAGTGCTTCACAGCTTCAAAATTAGGTGTGAGTGAATTTTGCCACTGTTCCCAAACTCACATTTAAGTTTAGATTATGTTTTATGGGTTTTGTCACGGAATAGCCAAAGGGAGAGATTGTAAAGTTGTAATTTACACCTATGTTTTTGTTGGCTTTTATTCCGTCCAAAATTTGATTGTAATTATGCTCAATCTTATGTACCCTGTATTTCATGTAGGTTTTTATTTGTAAGGGTTGTGTGTGAGAGAGAAAGAGTGTGAAGACTCAAGGTAAATTAAAGACAAAAGTGTTTTCGCGGGTAGTTCACAAGTAAGCATTCCGCGAAGTGATGCATGTGCCTTACATATGACTGGAATGTGAAGAGTTAGGATAGGATGGAGACAACTAGTTTTTGCCAGTGTCTCGTGGGTAAGGCCTTCCCATGAGATACCTGCGAAACATTCTCTTTTGCTGAACTATCATTTTTGATACACACTATCTGTAATCACATTATATATATACCCCCATTATCCACATATGTTGAGGAGTGCTTCTGAGAGAAAACCCTAGCCATAAACCTTGAAAGTTAGAGATTATTATATCCACAATTCTCTACGAAATTACTTATGGATTTTCCTCAACTCCTACCTCTCGATTTCCATACCATTGAAAGGTTTATAGCCCAAACACTTACCATACCCTTTCAGAGTGTTCAGTGAGGTTTTGGTATTGTTGGGAAGCATTGGAAGAAGCTAGGCTTTGGCGGATGCAATTTAGCGCATTGCGGGATCTGGAGAGCTAGACAAGACACAGTTCCAAGAAGCCTTGTTGGAGTAGGAGCTTGGAGGGCTCAGGTGCATTGGGTAGATTAGGCTTGGAAGGTCTCTTACTAACTCATGTATCCCAATTGATTGTCTAATGGATCGACTACCACTTGGAGGGCGGCAGAGAGGTTTCACATTGAGTGCTTCGGTTTCCTCTTCGATAACACATCGGCGTGTTATCCTGTGTTTGCATTCTTCTTCCCTACTCTTTTAGCTTTCATATTACTGTTGTGTTATATTGAATATGGCTTAGAATAGTTTATTCGTTTATCCATTTACATTTACTCTATTCCGTATTTAGTATAAGTTAGAGTAAAATCTATCGAGCCATAATTTTTAATTTGGGGGTCTAAACAGCTCTTGTGTTTTAACACATTTTTAAGCTTTCATACAATATTAATCATAGCCAACCACAACATATTTCTTAGTACACACACATATATCTATATATATATATATATATATATATATGCAAATTATAACCATATCTAAGAACAAAACCATGATATAAATTCTGGAAAAATTGAAAATATATTGCAAAGAAAAATGTATAACATGCTTTGCGGCAAGATCATTTTCTGCTACTAATACTAGTCTACATAGAAAATGATCAATATCATTTTCTTGAGAAAATTGGAGATTGTAGAGTTGGAAATGAAGAAAAGAGGAGGCGGAATACTTGAATGATACCTTTAAAGATTTAGAAAATTGTGTTTGTTCGTTCCTTAGTGAGGTACCAAGTCCATGTGGTTGGCACTCTCAGAGAACAATTTTCTTAGGGTGATGTGTGTGGTTGTGAGCTCTTCACCCTTTAAATAGGAAAGATACAAAGAGGGAGAAGATTGAGGTAGGTAGAAGTAGAATGTTGTAAGCAATTAAGTCATAATGTATGCTTGATGCTTCCCACTATAATAGTAGCAAAGCCTAGATTACGATAGGAAAATGCTAAAATAATCACTTTCACAAAATATTTATTGGTTTTCATATACGCTAACCATTAATATCGCCTTTTCATTTACCAATAACTACTCACTGCATTAACAGTTTATAAAATATTTTGTAAAATAGTTTATATATCTAATATTATTCAAATATTTAATCCTGTAATAAGTTATAAATGGTAAATGATAAAATAATCTATATGTTAAGTGTAGTTGGAATGAGGTGTAATAAATAAGATGTGTAATAAGGGTTTGTATGTGTACAATAAGAGGGTGCTGGTGTTGGGGTGCAGAGCAGGCTATGACGCAAGGCTGTGTAGGTTGGGATGCAACAGTGATGCAGGATGTAATGCAGCAGTGAGCAGTGATGCAGCAGTGAGTATACGTGCCTAAGGTTCACATGTGAGATACATTAGAGTTGGTTATTAACTGTTGCAAGTCAGTTAGAGTTAGTTAGGGACTGATGGGTCTTGACAGTTGTCTTAGTGTTGTATAAGAGACTAGTGAGTTGTATATTGGACAACCAAGCAAATTGTATTCTTCAATGAAACTTTTCCTTTTCTTTTCTGTTATCTTCTCTCTCTATCTTGGAGGCCTACCTGACCTCGAATCTAGCTACACATAAATCCACCAATGCAATCCTAACAAGTGGTATCAGAGCATCATTCCTGCTGCCATGATTGAGACTCGTGCCGCTGCCATGAATACAGTGAATGAAGCTATTGCTTCTCTTCGAACTACCTCTGACCACCATAACAAGGACATCCAAGAAATACAAAAGATTCAGAGCATTCATACCAGAACTCTGAACGAAATGAATCAGAACATCAATGTGATCTTGCAAAAGCTTAATTCCATAGATGGAAATCAACATTCACCTCAGAGAAATGTGCAACCGAATTCAATTCCCAATTCTTCAACCTTGTCACTCGCCAAATCTGTGAAGTTGGATTTTCCTCGATTTTCTGGTGTTGATCCGGCCAGCTGGGTTTACAAGGCTAATCAGTATTTTGGTTACTATCAAACTCCAATTGTAGAAAAACTAATGATAGCTTCTTTCCACATGGAATTGGAGGCATTGATATGGTTCCAAGAAGCAGAGGAAGCTGGGATATTTTCTAATTGGGAATCCATGGTGCAGGCTTTACATGTAAGATTTGGATCAACGACTTATGATGATCCTATGGAGGTATTAACAAGGCTGAGGCAGACCACCACAGTAGCCTTGTATAAAGCAGAGTTTGAAGCAATATCAAACAGGATCAAAGGGCTTTCTCCAATGCACAAGCTGAGCTGCTTCTTGAGTGGGTTGAAAGATGAGATACATTTGCCAGTAAGAATGCTTAGTCCTCAATCCTTGAATGCAACATTTGGATTGGCTAAAATACAAGAAGAATATGTGATGAGTTGCAGAAGGAATATGAAGAATCAACAAGATTCAGGTAAGAACTTTATCTTGGGTTTGCCTAAAAGTAATGGTGTGGTAGAAACTAAGTCTAGTATACCCATTAAGAGAATAACTCTTGCACAGATGGATGAAAGGAGAAAAAAGGGACTTTGTTACAATTGTGATGAGAAATGGGGGCCTGGACATAAATGTAGGAATGCTAGACTCTTTATTTTGGAAGGAATTGAATTGGTTTCTAATGGTGATAATTCTGGTGTGAGGATAACAGAATTGGATGAGGATGTGAATGGTGGGGTGGTTCATAAAATGGATAAGGGTGTTCAATCTAATCAGGATGAGGAGGTAGAGATTACTTTGTATGCTATTACAGGAACACCTACACCTGGCACAATGAGGGTGAAGGGAAGAGTAAATGGAGATAGGCTAGTGATTTTGATAGACAGGAGTAGCACTCACAATTTTGTGGATGCATCCTGGATCAGTAGCTTACAACGAAGGGTAGATGTTACAAAGGTGTTGGAGGTCAAAGTAGCTAATGGTGAAATTGTTAAAACTCAAGGACTTTGTAGTGAGGTACCTGTGATAGTCCAAGGAGTGAAATTCTGTATCAAATTTCATGTTTTGGCATTAGGTGGCTGTGATGCAGTTTTAGGTACTCAGTGGTTAAGTACCTTAGGTGAAATCCAATGGAATTTTAAGTTGTTGACTATGAGTTTTTGGTATAGGAATCAGTAGGTTTTGTTGCAAGGTCTAAACTCCAATTCAGATTCTTCTTTTGTGGATGGCAAGAAATTCTTCAATGCTTCAGTGAAGAGAGGGTTATTGTTAAAGATTGATGGGGTAGACTCAACTGATGTAGTAAGTAAACTTTCGGCTGAGGTGGAAACACTATTGCAAGAGTTTAGCCAAGTCTTTGAGACTCCTACTGAATTACCTCCACTAAGGGGTCATGAGCATTCTATCACCCTTAAGGAAGGTGCCCAACCGGTATGCCAAAGGCCCTATAGATACCCATTTTATCAAAAAAATGAAATAGAAAAAATTGTGAAGGAGCTTCTGTTAGTTGGTTCAATTAGAGACAGCAATAGTCCATTTGCTTCACCTGTTTTGTTGGTTAGGAAAGCTGATGGCTCATGGAGAATGTGCATTGATTATAGGGCATTGAACTCTATCACTGTTAAGGATAAATTTCCTATCCCTATTATTTATGAGTTGTTGGATGAATTGCATGGGGCTGTTATTTTTTCTAAGCTAGACTTGAGGTCTGGGTACCACCAAATCAGAATGAAGGAGGAAGATATATTCAAGACAGCTTTTAGGACACATGAGGGTTACTATGAGTTCTTGGTAATGCCTTTTGGCTTAACCAATGCTCCTTCCACCTTCCAATCCTTAATGAATCAGGTATTTAAGCCTTTCTTAAGGAGATTTGTCCTAGTTTTCTTTGATGACATCTTGGTTTATAGCAAACTTGTGTCTGAACATGTCATCCACCTTAGGAATGTTTTAGAACTTTTGGATACTCATCATTTATATGCTAAAAGGTCTAAATGTATGTTTGCTTGTTCAAAAGTGGAGTATTTGGGACATGTAATTACTGCTGAGGGAGTACACATAGACCCAAAAAAGGTGGCTGCTATGCAGTAGTGGGCTATTCCTAAAAATATCAAGTCTTTAAGGGGGTTTTTGGGTCTCACTGGCTATTACAGAAAGTTTGTTAAGGGGTATGGGACTATTGCAGCTCCTTTGACTGCTTTATTGAAGAAGGATTCTTTTTGTTGGTCCAAGGATGCTGATTTGGCTTTTCAACAACTTAAAGAGTCTATGATTACCCCACCTGTCTTGGCTTTGCCAGATTTTGAGAAGCCTTTTGTGGTGGAATGTGATGCTTCTAGGAGGGGAGTAGGTGCTGTCTTGATGCAACAGGGAAGGGCTATTGCTTATCATAGCCAAGCACTTAAGGGAAAGAACTTGGCCTTGTCCACATATGAGAAGGAACTCTTAGCCTTGGTGATTGCTGTGAAGAGATGGAGAGCTTATTTGGTGGGCAGATCCTTCACTATCAAGACTGATCAACAAAGCCTAAAGTACTTGCTGGAACAAAAAATTGGAACTCCTACTCAACAGAAGTGGTTTACTAAGTTGTTGGGTTATAATTTTGTGGTGGAATATAAGAAGAGCAAGGATAATTTGGTAGCTGATGCTTTATCCAGGAAGGTTGAGTTTGAAGACACTGATATTGATGGTGAGGGGGGAGTTTTATGCATGATTTCATTTCCAACTCCTGCTTGGTTGACTGACCTCAAGGCTAGCTATGCCACTGACCAGCTAGTTCAGAGTATTTTTCAAGCTTCTCAATTGGGGAAGGAAGTTCCTAAGGGGTTCTCAATACAAAATGGACTTCTATTGCATAAAGGGAGAATTTATTTGGGGTCCTGTGATGCCTTAAAAGATACTGTTCTGCAACAAGTCCATAATAGTCCTTTGAGGGAGCATTTCGGATTCCTTAAGACCTTGCATAGAGTGAAGAGGGATTTCTCTTGGCCTGGTTTGAGGGAAGATGTAAGGAAGCATGTGAGGGAATGTGATACTTGCCAAAGACTAAAGGCTGAGACTTGTAATATAGCTGGTTTGTTGCAGCCCCTACCTGTACCTGAGAAGCCTTTGTTGGATGTGAGCATGGATTTTGTTGAGGGTCTTCCAAAGTCTCAGTCTAAGGATGTGGGTTTGGTTGTAGTGGATAGGCTGACTAGATTTGTTCATTTTGTTCCATTGTCACACCCTTATATTGCTACTAAAGTAGCTACTAAAGTAGCTACCCTATACCTGCATTATGTATTCAAGTTACATGGAATGCCAGCCTTAATTGTGAGTGACAGGGACCCTGTGTTTACCTCACACTTTTGGTAGGAATTGATGAGATTGCAGGGGGTGCAGCTAGCCATGTCCACGGCTTACCACCCTCAATCAGATGGGCAAACTAAAGTGGTTGATAAGAGCTTGGAGCACTATTTAAGAGCATTTGCAGCTGACAGACCCCACTCTTGGGTTGACTGGCTTCCCTTGGCCGAATTTTGGTTCAATACCAATTTCCATATATCTACCAAATTAACCCCTTTTGAAGCCTTATTTGGTTATCCTCCTCCAAGGTTATTGGACTATATACTAGGCACTACTAAGGTTGAAAGTGTGGAGGTGCATTTGAAGACCAGACAGCAGCTACTGACATTACTGAAGCAGAACTTATGGGCAGCTCAGGAAAGAATGAAGGTCAATGTTGACAGGCATAGGACTGAAAGAAACTTTGCTGAGGGTGATTGGGTGTATTTAAGGCTACAACCTTACAAGCAAAGGTCATTGAGGCAGAGCAAGATGGGGAAATTGTCTCCTAGGTATTATGGACCCTTCCAAATCTTGAAAAAAATTGGTCAGGTGTCTTACAAGTTAGACTTACCATCAGATTCCAAGTTGCATTCCATGTTTCATGTTTCATGTCTAATAGCAAAATTGGGTCAGCATGTGGCAGCCATTCCTACTCTTCCAGCTGTAGATGTAGAGGGCATCTTGAATCCTGAACCCATTGCTGTGTTGCAGGAGAGGTCCCATCAGTTGAGGAATAGGACTGTGACTCAAGTCTTAATTCAGTGGCAAGGGGAAGGTGTGGAAAATGCTACTTGGGAGAATTTATACCAACTGCAGCAACAATATCCTCACCTTGTGGGCAAGGTGTTTTAATGTGTGGGGGGGGGGGGTATTGTTAAGTGTAGTTGGAATGAGGTGTATTAAATAAGATGTGTAATAAGGGTTTGTATGTGTACAATAAAAGGGTGCTGGTGTTGGGATGCAGAGCAGGCTGTGACGCAAGGCTGTGTAGGTTGGGATGCAGCAGTGATGCAGGATGTAATGCAACAGTGATGCAACAGCAGTGAGCAGTGATGCAGCAGTGAGTATACGTGCCTAAGGTTCACATGTGAGATACATTAGAGTTGGTTATTAACTGTTGCAAGTCAGTTAGAGTTAGTTAGGGACTGATGGGTCTTGACAATTGTCTTAGTGTTGTATAAGAAACTAGTGAGTTGTATATTGGACAACTAAGCAAATTGTATTCTTTAATGAAACTTTTCCTTTTCTTTTCTGTTATCTTCTCTCTCTATCTTGGAGGCCTAGCTGACCTCGAATCCAGCTACACATAAATCCACCAATGCAATCCTAACACTATATATATATATATATATATATCTAAAAGCTAATGTGTAACATTTATTATTGTTATGCTCTAGTTAAGCAACATTAGCATACATATCATTATCTTTTTCTTCTTTTTTCTAATTTTCCTATAATTTTTTTTGACATTC
This sequence comes from Quercus lobata, assembly GCF_001633185.2. Classification (NCBI taxonomy): domain Eukaryota; kingdom Viridiplantae; phylum Streptophyta; class Magnoliopsida; order Fagales; family Fagaceae; genus Quercus; species Quercus lobata. Next base: position 7,871,769 of record NC_044914.1, read on the forward strand.
ACTTATCTCAAACCTTTATCCCTCCCTTACTTTTTCGTCTCTCTACTACCTTCTACCTTAATATCACCATTCATATTTCCCTTCATCTTCCTTTATTTTGTCTCTTCTTATTTACACCCTCTTATTCTCTAATCTTTCTCCCTCCCTTACATTTTCAGCTCCCCACTAGCATCTACCTTAATATCACTATACATCTTTCTCTTTATCTTCCTTTATTTTGTCTCTTCTTATTTACACTCTTATTATACATTTGTCATTCTTTCTTCCATTCTTTACATAGTTTTCCCTCACAAAAAGGTTTCTCTCTCTCTCTCTCTCTCTCAATTTTTTGGAGAAATTTCAGAACTCTAAGTTGGTTGATGCGATATAGTTTTGTGTTTTAAGTTTTTCTTTGGTTCTCTTTGATTGTTAAATGTTATCCCATTGCATTATAAATAATTAAAAATAGTAGATAAAAACATTGTATTATTATATTACATAACATGATTTGGATAATTTAGTGCTTATTGTTTATATATATAAATATATATTTATTTATTTATTCTTTTTTTTCTTCTCATCTTATTTTATTCAACGTTAGACTAGGCTTGGTATTAAGTTATTAACATGTCAAAGATGGTTGCAAATTCAGAATTCGAGTTGGGTCTCGATATGTTTTTGTGATGATAGGTGCTAATGATCTTTACATGGTATATATGGGGTCTTCTTGTTATTTTAGTTTTCGCTTTAACAACGTAGAAACTGTTAAATTAATGATTGAATGTTTATATGTTACACATTTTTGCAACTCTTTTCAACGCATTGCATACATTAGCAATTACTACAAATAATAATTGTTCAATCACTTTAAATTTGGGTTTGGAAAAGATTAAAATCCAACTTATATATGAATACTTCTCAAATTATTTCTTTATGGGGTGCACAACTTTTCTCTTATATAGCTTTTTAAAACAAATAAATAAAAGCAATCTCAATCAAATTTAAATTCCTTAAAAAATAATATTTCATCACTGAATAAAAAAATATATATAATATACGAAAGCATGGTATACAAACAAAATTAGGCAAGAACTTATTTAAATTACACTGTTGTTTTAATGGAAAGAAAACAATCATTATTTTTCTCAATGTTGATCACTTCTAAAATCAAGAAGAAAATAATATTTCAAACAAATAATAACTAAAGCTACATAGGGATTTATTCAAATTACAAAAGAGCCATAATAAAAAGAAACTAATGGTTACATTCTTTAAAAGTGATAAAGAAAAAAAAATTATGAATAAATGGTATGTCTTTTACTTTTTTTTTTTTCTTCTCATATTATTTTATTCAACATTTAAATTTAGCCACGGCCTCCATATCATTAAATTATTTATATTTCCTCTCTTTATTTATTTTTAAAAAATTAAACATATAATATTTTACTTAGATTCAATAAAACAAATTGTCCTCATAAAGTGGAGTAATGCTAGGGAAACACTCATTCTCACATTCAATACGCTAAAGGAAAAAGGGAATACAAAAAAAAAAAAAAAGGACAATTCAGAAACACTAAATAAAAATTAAAATTAAAATTAAAAGGATATCAAACCAAATATAACATAAAGAAACTAATAATGCATATTTATTGCCATAGAATCTTCATCAAATTTTGAAAAATGATAGTTTGCTAAAGGAGAGAGAGAGAGAGAATCAAACGTCATTAGTAACTTTTAATTGGAAAACAAAGAGGTTATAAGGAGAAGTAAAAAACAAAATAGAAATGACCATATGGAGAATATTAAAAACTTTATAGTATAGTAAAATAAACCGTTACATTCACTTAAAAATTTAAATCAATAATCAACCACTTAAATACAATCATAGTACTAAAATAAATTTAAAACTAATTAAATTTTAACAATGGAAACCATATTTCCATTCATAACTAAAAAGGAGTTGTTCTTCAGTAATAATAGAAGTTGTACAAGAAATCAAGTTAGAAAATTTTAAGATCATTTTTTTGACATTTCATTTAACCTTATATAATATATATATATATATATATATATATATAATTTTCATACACTATTACATTTTGAAAAATCTAATGAATGATACTTACTCTTATTTAACGTCTCTGTTACAAAAATCATCAATAAATATATGCTAATGGTAAGAAGCATTACAATTGAGATCATTAAAAAAAATGATAAAATTAATTGACAACTATCATTATAGAGTAATATTCTATGATTTTACGCGTGTAAAGAAGTGGGATATATAGGGTTTACTTGAAGGTATATGCAAAGATTCACATTAAATATATATATATATATATATATATGTATGTAAAGGTAAAAAAAGAAAAAAGAAAAGAAAGAGGAAGTTATATGTAAGGTTTTTATTAACTTAAAATATAATGAAAACCAATTATTAACAACTAAAAAAATAATATTAATAAAAAATATATTTAATGAGAACACCCAAAAAAAATTTATTACACGCAACGCACGGATTTGCGATTAGTATTAACTAGTCGGAAACCCGTGCAATACACGGGAACTTACCTATTTATAATAGACTAAAATAATTTATAAAATTTTAAATTGATTATGAAACTATACTATTGCGTGAATTGTTCCTATCTTTTTGAGTTACAATTTGACGAATAAGCCAAATTTAGATATTGAAAAAAAAATAACTAAAAAGTTCTGATGTTAAAACGTTCGAAAGGGGAAAAAAAAATCAGAAAATTTATTGGCACTGCTTAGAAATTATTGAAACAAAAAAAAATATATATGACTACCAAATAGAGAAATATAAGAGAAAGATAGGTTACCTTCAAGAGAATAGTCCATAGTTATAACAGTTGAAATTTGCTAAACTGTTTCAAATATTGCAAAAGTGCTTGTACCCAAATAATATTGTCGAACACTTTGAAGGTGCAAATAATATAGGCTTCCAACATAATCTTTAATTAATAAACAAAGAAGCATAACACTATAAGAGAGAACATAAGATAACATATAGTGCATATACCTTACTCCACAATTGTGAGAAAATATCCACACAAAAGGAATTGAAAACTTATACATACGTCTCCATAAGGTAAAGCTTAAGATTATATAATCTAAAATAATATAGAATATAGCATCTTTGAACCACACAAAAAGTTAGCAAGCTTACTACAATACTTGTAGTTATACTATATATTGTAAAGTACTATTCCATACAAAACAAAAGCAAAAAAAAACTAATTCACAAAAAAGAGAAAAAGCAATAGCAAGCGTACGGATGAAATTAAAGCTTAGAGTTTTCTTTCTTAGTGGAGACAGACAGAGGATATTGCTTTAAGGTTTTCACAAATTTTGTCTTATATATATATATATATATATATATATATAAAAGAGACTCCTGTTAGGATTCTCTCACTATTTAGTTTTAAAAATTAAAATTTTTTTAAATTAAAATGATGATGTGGAAAATTGTGGGAGTTTCAAAAGTTTCGGTTTTATATATATATATATATATATATATATATAGATTAGTAACGAAACTAAATAACAACTAATAAAAATTTGCCAACTCAACTTCTAAGAAAAATACTGTAAAAATTGTCGCATGCACATCACTATTCAAATAACAGCATGCGTGGAAGGGAGAGGTCAAGCTTGATCCTTAATAAAATCGAAAAGTAGACTATCTTGGCAAAAAAAATCCAGGTAAAAAATAAGTGGAATACTGGTCTGTTTTATAATCTTTTTTTCTTTGATCACTTCAATTTTAATAAACTTATATAATGGACTCTCATTACACGTTTGTGTGTAGGTGCTCATTTTTTAGGACGAATTAAACGAGTAATCACACACTATTAAGTTATTTTTAAAAATAGCATAAAGACGAAAGATTTTTTTCCTTATTGCATAACACATGATGAGATGACTTAACTTAGTTTACATACTTCTTATTACTAAATTCTGTACATTTTTAGACCCCTTAAAACACAAGTTGTTTAACATAGTTATTTAGCCAAGTGATTGCTTAGATAAATTATTAAGATCTAGGTTAACACAATCAAATCATATCATGTAAATAATGCGAAAATATAAAGAACACACGATATGATAACCCAGGAAAACCAAACGGATAAAAAACCTGGGGAGGATTTAATTTAGCTATCCTCAAGGTAAAACAAATCCACTATGAAAGAATTGAAGTTTATATAATAAGACTTACACCACTAACATCCTATTACTACCTCAAGTAGAAAACTTACTACTATGACCACATGACAGCTCCGAGTCCACAGACTACTTTTTCCCTTGACCCACTGCAACCACAAGTACTCCCACTTGTGATTTTGAGATTCCACTAAAAGGTTTCAGATCTGGTAGGTCACAAACTGAAGGACTCCTTGTGATAGAAATTAACTAATTAATTAGTCAAGTTATTAATTAATCAATTTGTCATGCAAACGCACGGTAGCACAAACAAATCACTAATAAACTAATTATGCAGCAGAAAATAAATAACACGGTAATTTGTTTTCCAACTATCTAACTATCTAGAAGAAGAAGAAGAAAAAGAGAAGATTAAAATAGGGGGTGTAAGAAGATTATGAAGATCGGTTTACTAGATATACAACTAAGAAGAGATAAAAGATTATATGAACATAAGGAATGGGTATTTGCACAACAGAAGGAACCTACTCTCACTCCTCCAATACATGTTCATATGCCTCTCCAGTCTCGGCAATCATTATACAAGGACTTGTCGGTACCACCAACCTCCCCATTTTCAGCAACTTCTCCTTATCAAAACCTCCAACCACGGTTATAGCACACTCTGATCATAATCCCTTTAAACCAAGTGGAATCTTTCCAGCCATCACATATTCTACCCCACCTTAACCAGAGTCCCAAAATAAACCACAAAATCAGTCTTCTCCAATAAAAAAGGACAAGGAGCCATTATGCCAACCTCTAGATCCAACCATAGGAGCCTCTTCAAGACCTCCAGACATGAATATGTTAGCCATGAATCCTGATCCCCCAAACCCAATCTCCTCATTTCTCAGATCCCTTACCCTCCAAGATCCCAAGGAACCTTTTGTACTTCCTATAATAGAAGACTCAGACTTAGACTTGTCTGATCTTGGCTTGGAAGAAATATTCATGACTGACCCAAAAGAAGAAGAGGAAGATGATGTTCTCCGTCCTCAAAAGTCTCCATCCCCGCCACCAATATTTTCTCCACCACCCTTTGTCCTAGATCACCAAACCAGATTGTCTTATTCATCAACCATAGATTCAAAACATTTGTTTACCCTTGACAATGTCCCTCCTTCCAAATGGCATGATGAGTTCTTTAACATGTACTCTTGGTGCATAGCTGAATTCCAGGTCCCAAATGCCACCGTTTCCCAGATTATTGCCAAGTTTGTTGCAAGAATTACAGGAAGATTACGAGAATGGTGGATCAATCTCGGAGAATACAGACAGAGGCAGGCAGCCCAATGTAAAACATTGGAAGATTTCTTTACAATTGTCCATAATGAATTTCTGGGTGCACCAACTCATTATAAAGAGGTGGCACGGGAAGAGTTTTTGCTGATGAAATGTTGCTCATTTCAAAGAAAAGATCTGGAGAAACATTTTGACAAGATGTCTAGGAGATATTACTCTTTTAATGGTATGGATGATGTTAATGCTAAACATACCTTCCTCAATTCCCTTCCAGAACCATTAGGGGATGAGACACTTCGCATGATGAATCTTCAGAAAATTACTTTGCAACAAGCCTCCTTGGGAGAAATTTACCAGCATGCACTCATTGCCCTTGAAAAACTCTGCAACCAGAGAAAATTTCTTTCAGAAATAAACAAAGTTCATAGCAAGCTCAGGGATAATTGCAAAAGAAAGGATTTGCAGATAAAGTGTTATGACAAGAATTGTTCTTGTTCAACAAAGAAAAGAGATCATTTCAAGAAATATTCCTGGAAGAAAAAACACTATGCAAGTCCCAAGAAAAGATTTTCAAAAAAGAAAAGTTGGAAGTTTCTTCGACAAAAGCAGTTTAAAGGAAAAACTTCAAAAGTCTGCTTTGTATGCAGAAGACCGGGACATTTTGCAAAAGATTGCCCAAAGAAGGAGAAAGCAGCAAAGCTTCTTGAACAAGCCCAGATCCATGCAGAGGATACTCCATTTTCAGATGTCGAATCACTTTTTTCATTGGATGATGAATATTCTCCTCAAGCTTTGGTTGTCGTGGCCTATTCCACTTCAGAAGAAGATACAGATCTGGACAATGATGAAGACTCAGAACCAGAAATTCAAACCATCTATACATCCCAACCTATTATAGCCCCTCTAACCAATCCCACCCCTATAGCCCAGGTACACATCCTCCTAGACACCTACTCCAGACCTATCCCAGTAATAGCCCTGTTTGATACAGGGGCAGCAGCAACAATCCTCCACCCCAAGATTTTACCAGCAGAATGTTGGTTACCCCACAATCAAATGTTCAGAGCGGCAAACGGTGAAACATTCCTTATCACTTTGAAAAGTAAACCTTTGCTCATCAGAATTTTTCCAACTCTCACCATTAGACACCAAGTCCTTGGATCCCCTCTCACAGGAAGAGACCTTCTCATAGGATTTGATCTTCTACATCAAATTCCTAATCTCAGATGGTCCTCAAAAGGTCTAATGCATAAACAACACCTTCTCACATGGACCCAAGTTCCCCATCTGTTTACAGTTAACCCCTTTCAATCTTTAAAACTCCAGATTATTCATGACTGTTGTGCAAATACCCATTCTGAATTCCTCCTTAAAAATCCAAACCCTTTGTGGAAAAACCCAAACTTTTTCATATCCCTTCCCTTCAAGAAAAATGAAGATGTTAATCCCACAAAAGCCAGTCATCGAGGAATGAATCCAGAACATTTAACCTTAGCCAAACAAGAACTTGCCACTCTCTTTTCGGAAGGCCTCATTGAACCAACCACCTCTCCATGGGCATGTGAAGCCTTTTATGTTAACAAGCATTCTGAACAAGTCAAAGGAAAACTCAGATTGGTGATTAATTACCAGGATCTTAATCACTTCCTTGCAGATGACAAATTCCCTCTGCCAAACAAAAGTGCACTCTTTCAACATCTTTCAAATGCAAAGATTTTCTCAAATTTTGATCTCAAAGCAGGATTTTGGCAATTGGGAATCCATCCAGAAGAAAGATACAAAACAGCCTTCTGCATCCTTGATCATCACTATCAATGGACTGTCATGCCTTTTGGCCTCAAAAATGCCCCATCTCAATTCCAAAAAGCAATGGTAACACTGTTCCAGCCACTTCTGAAGAATGCATTGATCTATGTAGATGATATCCTCCTGTTTTCCAAGGATGAAGAATCCCATGAGAAATTGCTCACTGAATTCTATAATTTAGTGAAATCACAAGGAATTATGCTCTCAGAAAAAAAAGATGATCATTGGACAATCCTCCACAGATTTCTTGGGAGTAAATATTTCAGATGGCAAGTACATATTACAGCCCCACATAGCTGCCTCTCTTGGTGAATTCCCAGATAAGCTCACAAGTGCTAAACAGATACAGCAGTTTCTTGGAATTGTCAATTATATGTCAGATTTCATTCCCAAAATCTCCAAATATAGAAATACTCTTGCCCAACTGTTGAAAAAATGTCCTCCAAAATGGAATTCTGTCCATACAGAAGCAGTCCAACAGTTGAAAAAATTGGCAGAAAAGCTTCCTCCTTTGCAAATCCCAGGAACAGGAAAAAGGATATTGCAAACAGATGCAAGTGATGAATGTTGGGCAGCAGCTCTTTTTGAAGAATTTGATGGGAAAAAAAATATTTGTGCGTATAAGAGTGGTGCATTTAAACCCTCAGAATTACATTACCACTCTACCTTTAAGGAGATTCTTGCAGTCAAACATGGAATTGAAAACTTCCAGTTTCATCTTCTTGGGCATCACTTCCTGGTAGAAATGGATATGTCTTCCTTCCCTAAAATGCTTCAGTTTAAAAGAAAAATGCTTCCACACCCCCAGTTGCTTAGATGGTCAAATTGGTTTTCACAATGGTCTTTCCAAGTTAAGCACATCAAAGGAAGAGATAATCTTATCACTGATTATCTTTCCAGAAAGCCTCCAGTCCTCAATACCAAAATTCTCCCCTCCCCTTTATGTGTATACCCTGTTACAGATCCTTCCTCATCATCAACTCCTTCTCATACAATTCCCAGTGAAATCGTTAATATGATAGAGAATCTCCCTCTAGAAATAAAAGACCAAAAAAAGACCTTAACTCTTCAAGCCAGAGCCAAAAGAATTATCAGAATCCTCCATAATTACCTCAAAAACCACCAACCCCACTTCCTTGCTGTTTTCCCTGATATTGACCAACCATGGAAAACTCCCTTTGCCTTCTGGATAACAAATTGGACGGTTGCACATTATCTCTACATGTGGTATTTACTTAATGAGTACCATTTGTGTGTCCATTTTGAGCCAGAATTTTACAAATACATTTTCCCACGTGAAAATAGATATTTTCATAAATTCTGGTTCAACATTTTGAAAAATGATGCCTATGATGGAGAATGGATAAAATATCCTTCTATAGAACATCCAAAATTTGCAACCAAAATGACCTCAGCAACCCTGATTGTTAAGCTTAACTCTAAAAATGATGTTCGGATAGAAGGACTTTTCCACCCTGCAGAGATACAGTGGCTTACCAATCCAGATGGCACTTTACACACACATCGAGACCCTTCTTGGGTATCCTGTTACTATGCTCTCACATTGACAGAATCCCTAAATAAAGGGATCATATCTCAAATAGTACCAACTATCTAACTATCTAGAAGAAGAAGAAGAAGAAAAAGAGAAGATTAAAATAGGGGGTGTAAGAAGATTATGGAGATCGGTTTACTAGATATACAACTAAGAAGAGATAAAAGATTATATGAACATAAGGAATGGAACACAAGAGAAGGTACAACAGACTTAAGGATATTATTAGACTTAACAACTTTTTTACATTGGAGCTACTTGTGGACATTTTACAGGGACATTTTACAGGGACTCTTCCTCTCCTTTCTTCACTCTGCCCTCTTACAAAGCCTTCAGGGGTTATTTATAATGAAAACTTTTATAGAAATATCTATTATTCAGAGTACAACGATCTTTCAAGAGAGTGTGGGGGCGGACTCCATGTTGACATCTGGCTGAAGAAGCAAGGCTCTGAGCTGTGGAGCAGGGGCATGGTAGGGGTCTTGAGTGCAGAAGTGGACAGTTGGGAGGATGAGCTGTGAGGTGTGTTGGATGGATAAGGATGAAACGTCTGAAGACGTTTCTAGAGTCTTTTTTTTTTTTTTTTTTTTTTTTTTTAAGTACAAAATATTAGGAAAGTCTAGTCTCATCCATCTCTTCCTTGGAACCATTCTTCATCTACATCAACATCTGGATCATGATTATGGTAGTAAGGGTCATCATACCCCTCAAAAGGATTTGGCATTTCCCAATTGTTTTCATGTGGTAATTGCTTTCTACAGGTTTCTGGGTCCATGAGTACTATTTGAGATATGATCCCTTTATTTAGGGATTCTGTCAATGTGAGAGCATAGTAATAAGATACCCAAGAAGGGTCTCGATGTGTGTGTAAAGTGCCATCTGGATTGGTAAGCCACTGTATCTCTGCAGGGTGGAAAAGTCCTTCTGTCCGAACATCATTTTTAGAGTTAAGCTTAACAATCAGGGTTGCTGAGGTAATTTTGGTTGCAAATTTTGGATGTTCTGTAGAAGGATATTTTATCCATTCTCCACCATAGGCATCATTTTTCAAAATGTTGAACCAGAATTTATGAAATATCTATTTTCACGTGGGAAAATGTATTTGTAAAATTCTGGCTCAAAATGGACACACAAATGGTACACATTAAGTAAATACCACATGTAGAGATAATGTGCAACCGTCCAATTTGTTATCCAGAAGGCAAAGGGAGTTTTCCATGGTTGGTCAATATCAGGGAAAACAGCAAGGAAGTGGGGTTGGTGGTTTTTGAGGTAATTATGGAGGATTCTGATAATTCTTTTGGCTCTGGCTTGAAGAGTTAAGGTCTTTATTTGGTCTTTTATTTCTAGAGGGAGATTCTCTATCATATTAACGATTTCACTGGGAATTGTATGAGAAGGAGTTGATGATGAGGAAGGATCTGTAACAGGGTATACATATAAAGGGGAGGGGAGAATTGTGGTATTGAGGACTGGAGGCTTTCTGGAAAGATAATCAGTGATAAGATTATCTCTTCCTTTGATGTGCTTAACTTGGAAAGACCATTGTGAAAACCAATTTGACCATCTAAGCAACTGGGAGTGTGGAAGCATTTTTCTTTTAAACTGAAGCATTTTAGGGAAGGAAGACATATCCATTTCTACCAGGAAGTGATGCCCAAGAAGATGAAACTGGAATTTTTCAATTCCATGTTTGACTGCAAGAATCTCCTTAAAGGTAGAGTGGTAATGTAATTCTGAGGGTTTAAATGCACCACTCTTATACGCACAAATATTTATTTTCCCATCAAATTCTTCAAAAAGAGCTGCTGCCCAACATTCATCACTTGCATCTGTTTGCAATATCCTTTTGCCTATTCCTGGGATTTGCAAAGGAGGAAGCTTTTCTGCCAATTTTTTCAACTATTGGACTGCTTCTGTATGGACAGAATTCCATTCTGGAGGACATTTTTTCAACAGTTGGGCAAGAGTATTTCTATATTTGGAGATTTTGGGAATGAAATCTGACATATAATTGACAATTCCAAGAAACTGCTGTATTTGTTTAGCACTTGTGAGCTTATCTGGGAATTCACCAAGAGAGGCAGCTATGTGGGGCTGTAATATGTACTTGCCATCTGAAATATTTACTCCCAAGAAATCTATGGAGGATTGTCCAATGATCATCTTTTTTTCTGAGAGCATAATTCCTTGTGATTTCACTAAATTATAGAATTCAGTGAGCAATTTCTCATGGGATTCTTCATCCTTGGAAAACAGGAGGATATCATCTACATAGATCAATGCATTGTTCAGAAGTGGCTGGAACAGTGTTACCATTGCTTTTTGGAATTGAGATGGGGCATTTTTGAGGCCAAAAGGCATGACAGTCCATTGATAGTGATGATCAGGGATGCAGAAGGCTGTTTTGTATCTTTCTTCTGGATGGATTCCCAATTGCCAAAATCCTACTTTGAGATCAAACTTTGAGAAAATCTTTGCATTTGAAAGATGTTGAAAGAGTGCACTTTTGTTTGGCAGAGGGAATTTGTCATCTGCAAGGAAGTGATTAAGATCCTGGTAATTAATCACCAATCTGAGTTTTCCTCTGACTTGTTCAGAATGCTTGTTAACATAAAAGGCTTCACATGCCCATGGAGAGGTGGTTGGTTCAATGAGGCCTTCCGAAAAGAGAGTGGCAAGTTCTTGTTTGGCTAAGGTTAAATGTTCTGGATTCATTCCCCGATGATTGGCTTTTGTGGGATTAACATCTTCATTTTTCTTGAAGGGAAGGGATATGAAAAAGTTTGGGTTTTTCCACAAAGGGTTTGGATTTTTAAGGAGGAATTCAGAATGGGTATTTGCACAACAGTCATGAATAATCTGGAGTTTTAAAGATTGAAAGGGGTTAACTGTAAACAGATGGGGAACTTGGGTCCATGTGAGAAGGTGTTGTTTATGCATTAGACCTTTTGAGGACCATCTGAGATTAGGAATTTGATGTAGAAGATCAAATCCTATGAGAAGGTCTCTTCCTGTGAGAAGGGATCCAAGGACTTGGTGTCTAATGGTGAGAGTTGGAAAAATTCTAATGAGCAAAGGTTTACTTTTCAAAGTGATAAGGAATGTTTCACCGTTTGCCGCTCTGAACATTTGATTATGGGGTAACCAACATTCTGCTGGTAAAATCTTGGGGTGGAGGATTGTTGCTGCTGCCCCTGTATCAAACAGGGCTATTACTGTGATAGGTCTGGAGTAGGTGTCTAGGAGGATGTGTACCTGGGCTATAGGGGTGGGATTGGTTAGAGGGGCTATAATAGGCTGGGATGTATAGATGGTTTGAATTTCTGGTTCTGAGTCTTCATCATTGTCCAGATCTGTATCTTCTTCTGAAGTGGAATAGGCCATGACAACCAAAGCTTGAGGAGAATATTCATCATCCAATGAAAAAAGTGATTCGACATCTGAAAATTGAGTATCCTCTGCATGGATCTGGGCTTGTTCAAGAAGCTTTGCTGCTTTCTCCTTCTTTGGGCAATCTTTTGCAAAATGTCCCGGTCTTCTGCATACAAAGCAAACTTTTGAAGTTTTCCTTTAAACTGCTTTCGTCGAAGAAACTTCCAACTTTTCTTTTTTGAAAATCTTTTCTTGGGACTTGCATAGTGTTTTTTCTTCCAGGAATATTTCTTGAAATGATCTCTTTTCTTTGTTGAACAGGAACAATTCTTGTCATAACATTTTATCTGCAAATCCTTTCTTTTGCAATTATCCCTGAGCTTGCTATGAACTTTGTTTATTTCTGAAAGAAATTTTCTCTGGTTGCAGAGTTTTTCAAGGGCAATGAGTGCATGCTGGTAAATTTCTCCCAAGAAGGCTTGTTGCAGAGTAATTTTCTGAAGATTCATCATGCGAAATGTCTCATCCCCTAATGGTTCTGGATGGGAATTGAGGAAGGTATGTTTAGCATTAACATCATCCATACCATTAAAAGAGTAATATCTCCTCGACATCTTGTCAAAATGTTTCTCTAGATCTTTTCTTTGAAATGAGCAACATTTCATCAGCAAAAACTCTTCTCGTGCCACCTCTTTATAATGAGTTGGTGCACCCAGAAATTCATTATGGACAATTGTAAAGAGGAGAGGAGAGGGTGTAAGAAGATTATGGAGACAGGAAAATTATGGAAGTTGAGTAATAATATAAACTACTATGGAGATATAAAAAAGAACATGAAAATATGGGATAGAGCACAACACCAGATACAACAAACTGGAAGATATTATTAAATTCAACAACTTTTTTACATTAGACATTGAAGACTCTGGAGAACATCTTACAAAGACTTACAAGGACTGGTGATCATACAAAGCTTCTAGGGGATTTCTTTCTTTTTTCACTCTTGCCTTTACAAAATTACAAAGGTGCTATTTATAGAATACAAAGCTTAGAGATAATGTACTATATTTGTCTCAGTAGATAGTAGGGGCCAAAATGTCTGGTCTACAAGTGGCAAGATGGTAGGGGCCTGATTGAGTTCTGCTATCACCATAATTGTGCATGCCAGGATAGGTTTCAGAAATAGCTGGATTGAGGCTGGAGCTAATGAACAAGTGTCCATTTTGGATGGAGGAGTAATCTGTCCTTGGATAAGCTTCTGAGCAGGGATGCTACTGTTGTGGATAAGGATGCCACGTCTAAAGATGATTCTGGATTTTTTTTTTTTTTTTTTTAAGTGTTAGAGATAACTAGTCCCATCCATCTCTTCCTTGGAACCATTCTTCATCTTCTTCAATATTGACATCTGGATCATGGTTATGATAATAGGGGTCATCAAATCCAATGAGAGGATTGGGCATTTCCCAGTGATCATCATGTGGCCATTGCTGTCTACACACTTCTGGATCCATGGGTACTATTTCAGGGAAGATTCCTTTGTTTAGGGATTCTGTCATTGTGAGAGCATGGTAACAGGATACCCAAGATGGGTCTCGATGTGTATGTGGAGTGCCATCTGGATTGATTACCCAATGGATTTCTGCCAGGTGGAAAATTCCTTCTGTACGGATGTCATTTTTGGAATTAAGTTTTGCAATCACGCATGCTGAAGTAATCTTTCTTCCAAATCTTGGATGTTCTGTGGTAAGATACCTTGTCCACTGTCCATCATGAGCATCATTCTTCAAGATTTCAAACCAGAATTTATGAAAATACCTGTTTTCTCGTGGGAAAATGTATGCATAAAATTCTGGCTCAAAATGGTGGCACAAGTAATATTCATTGAGTAAATACCACATGTAAAGATAATGTGCAACCGTCCAATTTGTTATCCAAAAGGCAAAAGGTGTTTTCCATGGCTGGTTTATATCAGGGAAAATGGCCAGAAAATGAGGTTGGCACCTTTTGAGGTAATCATGGAGGGCTTTAATGATTCTTTGGGTTCTAGCTTTAAGGGTCAAGGTCTTTATTTGGTCTTTTATTTCTAAGAGAAGGTCTTCAATCATGCTAAGGATATCATTAGGGATTATGGGAGGAATGCTTGTGGATGAGGATGGATCTGTAACAGGATATACACATAAGGGTGGAGAAAGGATTGTGGTGTTAAGGGCTGGAGGTTTTCTTGAGAGATAATCAGTGAGGATGTTATCTTTTCCTTTGATATGCTTGACTTGGAAGGACCATTGTGAAAACCAATTTGACCATCTGAGTAATTGGGGATGTGGGAGCATTTTTCTCTTGAACTGGAGCATTTTGGGAAAGGAAGACATATCCATTTCTACTAAAAAATGATGTCCAAGAAGGTGGAACTGGAATTTTTCAATTCCATGTTTGACTGCAAGAATTTCTTTGAAAGTAGAATGATAATGAAGTTCTGAAGGCTTGAATGCACCACTTTTATAGCCACAAATACTCCTTTTACCATTAATTTCTTCAAAAAGAGCTGCTGCCCAATATTCATCACTTGCATCTGTCTGCAATACTCGTTTACCTGGTCTTGGAATCTGCAGGGGAGGAAGCTTTTCAGATAATCTTTTTAATTGTTGAACCGCTTCGGTGTGAGCAGAGTTCCATTCAGGAGGGGATTTCTTTAGCAACTGGGCCAAACAATTCCTGTATCTGGAGACTTTTGGAATGAAATCTGACATGTAATTCACAATTCCAAGAAACTGTTGTATCTGCTTGGCACTTGTGAGCTTGTCTGGGAATTCACTCAAAGAGGCAGCTATGTGAGGCTGCAAAATATATTTCCCATCTGAAATGTTCACTCCCAAAAAGTCTATAGAAGACTGTCCTATGACCATTTTCTTTTCTGAAAGCATTATTCCTTGAGATTTTGCTAAACTGTAAAATTCAGTGAGCAACTTGGCATGGGATTCTTCATCTTTTGAGAACAAAAGGATATCATCCACATAGATTAGTGCATTAGTCAAGAGTGGCTGGAATAACATTACCATTGCTTTTTGAAATTGAGAGGGAGCATTTTTCAGACCAAAAGGCATCACAGTCCATTGATAGTGGTGATCTGGAATGCAAAAAGCCGTCTTGTATCTTTCTTCTGGATGGATGCCTAATTGCCAAAATCCTGCTTTGAGATCAAACTTTGAAAACACCTTTGCATTTGAGAGATGCTGAAAAAGAGCACTCTTGTTTGGCAAAGGAAATTTGTCATCTGCAAGAAAGTGATTGAGATCCTGGTAATTGGTTACCAATCTGAGTTTACCACGAACTTGCTCTGCATGCTTATTGACATAAAAGGCTTCACATGCCCAGGGAGAAGTTGTGGGTTCAATGAGGCCTTCGGATAGGAGAGTGGATAGTTCTTGGGTGGCTAAAGCTAAGTGTTCTGGATTCATTCCTCTGTGGCTGGCTCTGGTAGGGTTGACATCTTCATTTTTCTTGAATGGGAGGCATATGAAAAATTTTGGGTTTTTCCACAAGGGGTTTGGATTTTTAAGGAGAAATTCGGAATGGCTGTTTGCACTACAGTCTTTGATAATCTGGAATTTTAGAGAATCAAAGGGGTCAACTGTGAATAGATGGGGTACTTGGGTCCAAGTGAGAAGGTGTTTTTTATGCATGAGTCCTTTTGAAGACCATCTGAGACTTGGTATCTGATGAAGGAGATCAAATCCTATGAGAAGGTCTCTGCCTGTAAGGGGGGATCCAAGAACTTGGTGTTTAATGGTTAGGATTGGAAAGATTCTGATGAGGATAGGCTTACTTTTTAGGGTTATGAGAAATGTTTCTCCATTTGCTGCTCTAAACATTTGGTGATGGGGTAGCCAACATTCTTCAGGTAGAATTTTGGGATGAAGGATTGTTGCTACTGCTCTTGTGTCAAATAAAGCTATCACCGGAATGGGTCTAGAATAGGTATCAAGGAGAAGGTGTACTTGAGCTATAGGTGTTGGGTTAGTCAGGGGAGCTATAATTGGCTGGGATGTGAAAATGGCTTGGATTTCTTGTTCTGAATCATATTCACTGTCTGGCTCTGAGTCTTCTTCTGAAGTGGAATAGGCCAGAACTGCCAAGGCCTGAGGGGAGTAATCATCATCCAGTGAAAAGAGTGACTCTACATCAGAGAAAGGAATATCTTCTGCATGGATTTGGGCTTGTTCAAGAAGCTTTGCTGCTTTCTCCTTTTTCGGGCAATTTTTTGCAAAATGTCCTGGTCTTCTACATACAAAGCAAACTTTTGAGGTCTTTCCTTTAAACTGCTTCCTTCTGAGAAACTTCCATTTCTTCTTCCCAAAAGATTTTTTCTTTTTCCCTGCATAATATCTCTTCTTTCCAAAATATTTCTTGAAATGATTTCTCTTTTTCTGAGGACAAGCACAATTTTTCTCATAGCACTTGATTTGCAAGTCTTTCCTTCTGCAATTGTCTTTTAGCTTGCTATGGACTTTGTCAATTTCGGAAAGGAATTTTCTTTGATTGCAGAGCTTTTCTAAGGCGATCAGCACATGCTGGTAGATTTCTCCCAGGGAGGATTGTTGCAATATTATTTTTTGAAGATTCATCATACGGAGAGTTTCATCTCCTAATGGCTCTGGAAGGGAGTTGAGAAAAGTATGCTTGGCATTAATATCATCCATACCATTAAAAGAGTAGTATCTCCTTGACATTCTGTCAAAATGTTTCTCCAAATCTTTCCTTTCAAATGAGCAACATTTCATCAAGAGGAATTCTTCTCGAGCTACCTCTGTATAATGAGTCACTGAGCCCAGAAATTCGTTATGAACAATGGTAAAAAAATCTTCCAACGTTTTGCATTGGGCTGCCTGCCTTTGTCTATATTCTCCTAGATTGATCCACCATTCTCTTAATCTTCCCGTAATTCTTGCTACGAATTTAGCAATGGTCTGGGCAATAGTGGCATTTGAAGCTTGAAGCTCAGCAATACACCAAGAATACATGCTGAAGATCTCATCATGCCATTTGGACGGAGGAGTATTATCCAGAGTGAACAAGTGTTTTAAATCTGTAGTCGGAGAGTAGGCCAACCTTGTTTGATATTCTGGAATAAATGGAGGTGGAGGAAAAATCGGTGGAGGGGATGGAGGCTTTTTAGGACGAAGAACATCATCTTCTTCCTCTTTTGGTTCCTCATTCGTCATAAACACCTCTTCCAAGCTAAGGTCAGATAGGTCTAGGTCAGCATCTTCAATTATTGGAAGCACTAAAGGTTCTCTTGAATCATTGAGAGTAAGGGTTCTTAGGAATGAAGAAATAGGATTTGGGGGGTCAGGGTCTACAGCCAACATATTTATGTCTGGAGGTCTAGAAGAAGCACCAACAATTGGATCTGGAGATTGACTTATCTGTTCTTTGTCTCTTTTCCTGAAAAGGTTATTTTGAGGGCTGGCTTATTGGTCTGGTTGGAATGGTGCTGTATTTGTGATGCCGGGGAAGATTCCACTTGTTCTGAAAGGATTATGGATAGGATATGTCATGGCTAATGGTTGTGGATTTTGAAAAGGGGAGGCTGGTAAAAATGGTGAGGTCAGGGGCAAGGCTAGGTCTTTATATAATAAATGCCGAGGTTGGTAGGGTGTATGGACCTACATTGGGAGAGTTTGGGTGGCTTCTTTCTGTGAGTTCTCCATAGATTGGAGTTGTGCCAGCAACTGTTTTTTCTCTTTTTCTTTTTGCCCGATGAGTGGAAAGGATACAGACAGGTCTTTAACTGTGGAGGCGATGACTGCTAATTCTTGTTCTACTTCTTTGATTTTCTTCTTCAAATCCTCAATAAGAGAATTAGAGGATGAGAAGGTATGAGTAACTGCTTCAGCCATCCTTTGCTGATTATCTAGAATTTTTGAAAGAACCTTGTTTTGCGCTACAGCATTCTCCGCTTGCCAGTTCAAAGCTGCTTCTGCCGAAGAGACCTGTTTTTTGGTGCCATCTGGATTAGTTCCAACAGGATTTTTAATCTTCCAGACATGTTTGGTATTGGCTTGGGGGTGGTCAAAGTTTTCTAGTGGAGGAAAGTTCTGGGAGTAGGAAGGTGAAGCTTGGTCAAACATATAACAGGGAGACAGTTCTTGGTTTTGGATTTGTCTGGTAGGGAGAGGTTGGTATTTTGGGTTTTGGGAAAGGACTTTTTGGTAATATGGGATTAATAGAGATTTCTGGTCCTGGTCATGATTTTCTTTGCTTAGAGGGGAAGAGAGAGATTTTTGTCTTCTGGTTCTGGGATAAAGAACATAATAATCAAATTTTCCCGAAGGTTCTCCTAGAAGGTCAACTTCTGGATCTCCTGCTTCATATCTTTCTTTAAGCTTTTGTTGAGAAGATTTTTTCTTTCTCCTGGGATAATCTTCTTCAAAAAATCCTTCTTCTTGACAATCATCACAATCACAAATGTCCCACCATATGTGTCCAGTGGGTGATTTCCCTTCATAGCAAGGCTTTCCATCTTCCCGAAATGCTTTGA
This sequence comes from Quercus lobata, assembly GCF_001633185.2. Classification (NCBI taxonomy): domain Eukaryota; kingdom Viridiplantae; phylum Streptophyta; class Magnoliopsida; order Fagales; family Fagaceae; genus Quercus; species Quercus lobata. The sequence continues at coordinate 7,890,491 of NC_044914.1, forward strand.
TCTAGAGACCATCTTCTTTAACATAAGATACTGGTTGAAGCATAGCAATTTGGGTTTGGAAGACCGTTACATCCTTCTTTTCTGATTGTTCTGTCAGAAATTTCGTCTCTACTTCACCATTTGCTTTTCTTATGAAGAGAGGTTCTTTTGACTGGATCGGTTTGGTTGCCTGATGAAGCATCTCATATTTTGTAATCCACGATTCTGGGAAAAGAGAAGCCATCTGATCTTTGGTAAGTTGTCTTGGGACAAACGTACACATGGGTGTCATTCCTGGATCAACCTGGATCAACAACGCATCATTAGATTGGGCTATGTCCGGAACCGCCATATCAAAAGCATGATTCTGCAACCGATAGGCCAACTGGTAGTGGAGTGTGGTAGCAAACGTATCCTGCACTTGAGAGGCTCCTGTAATTTGGACTTGAACTTTAAGAGCATCACAAAGATGGGGGTCTTTTAAAGACATATTGAAGTTTGGAAAGAGAGTAACAAAGATTGTTCCCGCATTTAGAGTGGTTTGAACCGTCCCAATGACAGCATTTTGATATTCCAGAAATCTGGAATCAAGAAGTGAAATTCTTGAGACTACAGGGAGTCCCTTTCTTCCATGGAAAGTCAAAGCCAGTCTTACTGCGCCGAAATGAAGGTGTGTATAACCTTGTTTTTGCCATGGGATCACAAATTCTCTAGGAAGGGCAAGGGTGATGAAATTTTCTGTTTCTCTTGCTGGAATATTATACTGGTCAAACTTAGAGGCTTGAACATACTCTTTTACAGTAGAAGACTGAGTAGGACCTAACAATTTTTTTATGGATTTTTTGAAGGAGACTTGGGGTTTATCAAACACAGTATAAGGATTTACAATAGGAAAATCAGTAATTGGGATTTTACTATCCTCAGGTACATGGAAAATTTCATACAAGTAATCTAGCCTATTTGCAGTAGATTTTCGTAGAGAAAGATCAAAAATAGATCTAGTGGTATCAGTTACTTCTAAGGAAGGACTTGCCATGATAGTTTCTAGTAGAAAGAACTATTTACCAAAGATCTATCAGGACTTAAAACACCAACTTCAGGCTTAGACGTCCACAAGGAAGCTTATGGTAAATAAAATTCTTTAAAGACTTTTGAGAACAAACTCCTCAGTGTTCTACTTGATTATCAAATCCAGTGTTCTGATGTGGTTAATACAGAGGATCCACAGAATGTGGCAACTGCAAACCACAGAGCATACTAATCAGGACAATAATCAAAATATACTAATCAAAGGAATGGAAACTGATCACAGGGCTCTGATGCCAACTACTAGTTTAGGGGAGAGGAGAGGGTGTAAGAAGATTATGGAGACAGGAAAATTATGGAAGTTGAGGAGAGGGTGTAAGAAGATTATGGAGACAGGAAAATTATGGAAGTTGAGTAATAATATAAACTACTATGGAGATATAAAAAAGAACATGAAAATATGGGATAAAGCACAACACCAGATAAAGAAATCTTCCAATGTTTTACATTGGGCTGCCTGCCTCTGTCTGTATTCTCCGAGATTGATCCACCATTCTCGTAATCTTCCTATAATCCTTGCAACAAACTTGGCAATAATTTGGGAAACGGTGGCATTTGGGACCTGGTATTCAGCTATGCACCAAGAGTACATGTTAAAGAACTCATCATGCCATTTGGAAGGAGGGACATTGTCAAGGGTAAACAAATGTTTTGAATCTATGGTTGATGAATAAGACAATCTGGTTTGGTGATCTGGGACAAAGGGTGGTGGAGAAAATATTGGTGGCGGGGATGGAGACTTTTGAGGACGGAGAACATCATCTTCCTCTTCTTCTTTTGGGTCAGTCATGAATATTTCTTCCAAGCCAAGATCAGACAAGTCTAAGTCTGAGTCTTCTATTATAGGAAGTACAAAAGGTTCCTTGGGATCTTGGAGGGTAAGGGATCTGAGAAATGAGGAGATTGGGTTTGGGGGATCAGGATTCATGGCTAACATATTCATGTCTGGAGGTCTTGAAGAGGCTCCTATGGTTGGATATGGAGGTTGGCATAATGGCTCCTTGTCCTTTTTTATTGGAGAAGACTGATTTTGTGGTTTATTTTGGGACTCTGGTTGAGGTGGGGTAGAATATGTGATGGCTGGAAAGATTCCACTTGGTTTAAAGGGATTATGATCAGGGTGTGTTATAACCAGTGGTTGGAGGTTTTGATAAGGAGAAGTTGTTGAAAATGGGGAGGTTGGTGGTACCGACAAGTCCTTGTATAATGATTGCCGAGACTGGAGAGGCATATGAACATGTATTGGAGGAGTGAGAGTAGGTTCCTTCTATGATCTTTCCATAGATTGGAGCTGCAGCAACAACTGGTTCCTTTCTTTTTCTTTTTGTCCAATCAGAGGAGAAGAAACAGACAAATCTTTCACTGTGGAGGTAATTGTGGCCAACTCCTATACATACCACACCTACTTCATGTGTCATTCCTGAAGTTCCACAAGCTAGCATTTTGCAAGCACAGACTGATCCTCAAACTGATAGAATGGGTAATTTGCTTGAAAATATTCAGAAACGCATTGATGAGATGGTGACATTTCTCTACTCCACAAACAACCATGTTCAAATGCATCTCGAGACTATGGAGAATCAGCTAGATGCTATTCAACAAAAGTTGGACGACAGCCTTTAGCTATTCGTGCCAAAAAGGGGGAGAGCATTTAGTAAGGGGGAGAAAGCTCAAAGGGAAGTGTGCATAGTAATAGGGGGAGTACACACATACTTTTGTTTTAAGTCTTATCCTTTAAACTTATAGGTTTATGTTTTTGGATATTTAGTGTTTCTATGGGTTTTATACACTGTGGTTTTGGTGTATTCTTGTTTCTAACTCATAACTTATAATCTTGGTTTAATCTTTTATATATATTGTTGATGTTATTCAGTATATTTTTTTGGTACCCATATTGCTTATGTAAGCTTTTAGGGTTATGTTTTATGCATGTTTGTAGGTTTTATGGTTTGTACCATGCTTTATGCAGCCTTTTATGCTTTGTTTAAATCAGTACTTATATCTAAATGTTTTGTATTTTGTTTTAAGTACTGTCACTCTTGTGCCCTTGTAGGATTGTTCCTAGATGCATATACTAAGTGTATTATGCATTGGTTGAGTGTTATGCATACAAGTATCTTGCTTTAATCTTATTAACTTGTATGTTCAAGTGTTCATTCCAAGTGTGAATGAGCACTGTGATCACTGCCTTGTGGTGATTACTTGGTTGATCAAACCATGATTTGATACTTCACTTCATCTTTGATTGATTACCTTAAGCCTATTTCATATGCATTTCAAACTTTTTTGCATACAATGACCATGGTGTATTGTTGTGTTTCAAGAGTTTCATGATCTTATGATTCAAGTGCTTCACAGCCTCTAGAGTTAGGTGTGAGTGAGTTTTGTTCAATTGTTCCCAACTCACATGTAAAGTCTAGAGTCTGTTTTAGGGTTTTGTCACGAAATAGCCAAAGGAGGAGATTGTAAAGTTGAATTTTATCAACCATCTTATTGACTTTATTTCGTGCCAAATTTACTTGTATATTAGCATTTAGTAACCCTGTATTTAGGTGAGTTTGTTGTAAGAGTAGTGAGTGAGATAGAGTGTTGTTTACTCAAGAGTGTGCAAGAAAACAAAGACTCGCGGCTTGATCTCGCGGGTAGCTCACGGCTACAAGCCGCCAGACGCAGCACACGTGCCAAGCATGCTAAAAGGAGAATAGTCATGCTAGTTGGAGCACTACAGGACAAAATAGGACAACTAGCCATACGATTATCTCACGACTGAATCTCGCGACTCAGTCAAGTCGCGAGGCCAAGCCGCGAGCCACCCCTGTTTTGAAAAACCTGACATTTCACATTCTCTTCTCACCTCAATATAAATGCCCCTTATACCCACAAATGAAAGAGAGCTTCTAGAGAGAATTTTGAGAGAAAAACTCTAAAGAAAAACAAGATTGATTCACCTACAATCTATACATTAGAGTCTCTTCAAATTCCTCAACTTTCTTCCTCTCCTTTGTCAAATCATTGAGAGGCATTTTATCAAAACCTTGTTCTCACCATATTCATCACTGTGAGAGGGCTGTTTAGTGTCCTAGGAAGCAGTTAGGAAGGAACCAATTTACATTGGTTGATGCTACGATCTAGTAGCGGAATCCGGGAAGCTAGAAAAGAAAAAGGTTCGACGCAACCTCGTTGGAGCAAGAAACTTGAAGGGCTTAGATGCACTGGGTAGATTAGGCTTGGAGGGTCTTTTGCTGTCCATGTATCCCAACTACATTTTCTAGTGGATTGTTTACCGCTTGGAGGGCGGCGGAGAGGTTTTACGTCGAGGGCTTCGGTTTCCTCTTCGATAACACATCGCGTGTTGTCTTTGTATTTGCATCATCCTTCCCTTTTGTCTTTGCCTTTTATTATCTGCTGTGGGTTGTGATTTTAATTTGACTTAAATAGTTTTTCCAATTCTATATTATAGATTATATTCATTTTTCGCACACTAGTTGTTTGACATAAAACTTGAATTGGTTAATTTGTAAATTGGGGGTCTAAACGTTCAAGGGTGTTTTTACACTATTTAAACTTTCAAAGCCTAATCTACCCAGTGCACCTAAGCCCTCCAAACTTCTTGCTCCAACGAGGTTGCACCGAACCTATTTCTTTTCTAGCTTCCCGGATTCCGCTACTTGACCATAGCATCAACCAATGTAAATTGGTTCCTTTTTAACTGCTTCCCAGAATACCAAATAGCCTTCTCATAGTAATGGATATGGTGAGAAAAAGGTTTTGGTAAAATGTCTCTTAGGGATTTAACAATGGAGAGAAAGAGAGTTGAGGAATTTGAAGAATCTCTAATGCAAAGATTGTGGATGAATCAATCTTGTTTTTCTCTAGGGTTTCTCTTAAAATTCTCTCTGGAAGCTCTCTTTCTTTTGTGGGTATAAGGGGTATTTATACTAGGGTGAGAGACAAATGTGGAACGTCAGGTTTTTCAAAACAAAGCTGGCTCGCGGCTTGACTGAGTCACAAAATCTAGTCGTGAGATAACCGAACGGCCTGTTATTCTATTTTGTCCTGTAATGCTCCAGCTTGTATGACGGTTTAGCTTCTGGCATGCGTGCTGCTTTTGGTGGCTTGTAGCCGCAAGTCACCCGCAAGACTCTGTTTTCTTGCACACTCTTGAGTAATCAATACTCTATCTCACTCACTACCCTTACAACAAACCCACCTAAATACAAGGTTACTAATTGCTGAAATACAAGCAAATTTGGCACGGAATAAAGCCAACAAAATGATTGATTAATTTCAACCTTACAATCTCCCCATTTGGCTATTTCATGACAAAACCCTAAAACAGACTCTAGACTTAACATGTGAATTGAAAACAGTTGAGCAAAACTCACTCACATCTAATTCTAGAAACTGTGAGGCACTTGAATCATATGAACATGAAACTCTTGAAACAAAACAATACACCATGATCATTGTATGTAGAAAATCTGAAATGCATATGAAACAGGCAAAAAGTGATCGAGCAAAGATGACGTTAAGAAACAAATCATGGCTTGATCAAACAAGTAATCACTACAAGGTAGTCCTCACAGTGCTCATTCACACTCGGAATGAACACTTGAACATACAAGTTAATAAGAACAATGCAAGTTACTTGAATGCCCAACACTCAACCAATGCATAATACACTAAGTATATGCATCTAGGAACAATTCTACAAGGGCATAAGAGTGACAGTACTTTACAAGAAAATGCATGACATTTAGTTAATCAGTACTGATTGAAACAAAGTATAAAAGGCTGCATAAAGCATGGTACAGACCATAAAGCCTACAGATATGTATAGAACATAACCTTAAAAGCTTATATAAGCAACATGGGTACAAACCACAATATATACTGAATAACATCAACAATATATATATATAAAGTAAACCAAGTTTGAAAACCATCCATGTGTTAAGAGTTAGAAGCAAACATACACTAAAACCACAGTGTATCAAACTCATAAACAATAGATTATCCAAAACATAAACAAAGTTTCAAGTGTTTTTGACTGCTCCCTTTTTAACTGCTCCCCCTCAACATAGTGCTCCCCTTCAAGGTTTGTTTCTCAAAAACTTCTCTTCCTTTTTGACTGGAATGGCCAAAAGGTCACTGCCTATGATGTGTGGTGAAGCTGTCAAGTTTTGCGGAAAGAATATCAAGCTGACCTTGCATGGCTGCCATCCTCTTAGACTGTACTATCTGGACATCTCTAAGTCCATCAAGTCTTTCTAGGGTGACTTGAAATGCATCTGGAGGTGCAACTATTGAGGTAGAAGCCCTGTTCCTCTTTGCTCTGCTTCTGGGTGTGGATGACTATCCTGCAACCTCTGCTTCAGTATCCATTGGATCACCTTCTTCTTGTTCAGCCCCTTCTTCATCTACATCACCTAGAAGCCGTACTTGTATCCATATGATGGTTTGCCTGTTGATTGCTGAGGGTGTAGGCATTAGGCTGAGGTCTTGAGGAATTGGAATACCTTTTTCTCTTAAAATCCACATGAGAAGGCTAGGAAAAATCAGCTTAGCTCGGGAAGTTGTTCTAGTCTCATCCATTATTGTATCAAATATATGGGAGCTAATGTCAATGAATGTTTTCTCCTTGAGTTCCATAAGAAAAATGGCTCTGGCATTGTTGATTGTAGTGAGCTTCTTCACAGGATACAAGTTGTTCATCATGATGATGGTGAGGCACCTCATGTCAACTGGAAAAGCTGTGGTATTGAGACATTTCCCTTCTCTCTGTCCACCAATACGATTTTGGACAGTTTCTAAAGACAAGATTCTATCTTTGTAGTTGAAAAACTCATGCTCCTCAAAACCCTCAAGACCAAGGACCTCATCAATATCATGGGCATCTAGAGTGAATTCATGCCCTCTTACCTAACAACCTCATCAATATCATGGGCATCTAGAGTGCATTCATGCCCTCTTACCCAACAATCTAACTCATCTTCCCTAATCTTCACATTAGAGTAAAATTCTCTTATTAGAGGCTCACGCACACCTGGTAAACCACTTAACAACTTTTCCCAACCTCTGCCCTCAAAATAGGTGGGAACAAATGTGTCTTTTAAGTCCACTAGATCCATAAATCTCTCTTGAATTATGGTTCCCTTCATTAAAGAATCTTTGTATCTCTCAAAGTGTGGACCGGACCTAAACAGATTATAATCTATTTTTAATCTTTTTTCAGCCTTCTTTGCAGGAGTTTTCTTCTTCGGAGGTGAGGGAGCCATCTGTAATCAAGTAGAAGAGGCTACAACAAACAGATAGCACAATAGATAGAATTATAAACATTAGGGATCACGTCATAAGTATTAAAAATTAGCAATTTGGTGAAACAGATACCACATAGTATAGATACAATCAGAGAGTAAAGAGGACAATATTATGCAATCACAATATTATGCTACCACACTAGCCCCAGAAGTATTGCATACAACACATGAAAAGACATGATACGGTGCAAAATGCAACTAATCATAAGCTACTTTAATCACATAGCAAATAGAGGCATCAAACTAGATTCACCACAAATGAAAAAAAAAAAAATAGAAAACACAAAAGATCCATAAAAATAGGTTCAAGCAGAATGGATAAAAGAAACCGACATGTGATAGAACATCAAACACTGATCAGGCAATCAGATAATCTTAAGATGACAAATTCTAGAACATATATGAAACCAACAACTGAAATAAGCTTGCATGGGAACAGAACCTTAAATAATCCAAACAAGAACAATCCCAAAAATACCGAAACAAACCCATAACAAAAATCAAAGACACCAGCACAAATACTCACAGAAATGAAGATCAAAATAAGAGATATGAGGTGAGAGAATAAGAGCCCAAACCTTTTCTTTGAAGATTTGGAGGTGAACAAGTGCAACGATGGAGTTTGAAAAGAATGAAATGGAGTGTTTGGGCAAGAACAGTTGAGAGAGAAAGTGAACAGTCACAAAAAGTTCGGGATAAAAACTGAAAAAGATTTTAAAAACTACCCCAGATTTTGCCAAACACACGTTTTTGCGACTGAAGTGAGTCACCAACAAGATGCCAGGTCTACCTGCCAAAACACTTAAAGACAAAATTGTGAAAAATTTTCAAAGTGTTTTTCACAGCTGGAAGGTCTACCAGCGAGGGAGTCGCGAGTTGAGCCGCGAAAATCTCTGTGTGAAAGTTCAAATATGTGTATAAACATCCTTGAACGTTTAGACCCCCAAATTACAACTTAACCAATTCAAGCATTATGTCAAACAACTAGTGTGCGGAAAATTAACATAAGCTATAATATGGAATTGGAAAAACTATCTAAGCCAAATTAAAATCACAACCCACAGCAGATAATAAAAGGGAAGGCAGATGCAAACACAAAGACAACACGCGATGTGTTATCGAAGAGGAAACCAAAGCCCTCGGCGTAAAACCTCTCCGCCGCCCTCTAAGCGATAAACAATCCACTAGAAAATGTAGTTGGGATACATGGACAGCAATAGACTCTCCAAGCCTAATCTACCCAGTGCACCTAAGCCCTCCAAGCTTCTTGCTCCAACGAGCTTGCGCCGAACCTTTTTCTTTTCTAGCTTCCCGGATTCCACTACTAGACCATAGCATCAACCAATGAAGATTGGTTCCTTCCTAACTGCTTCCCAGAACACCAAACAGCCCTCTCACAGTAATGGATATGGTGAGAACAAAGTTTTGGTAAAAAGCCTCTCAAGGGTTTGGCAATGGAGAGGAAGAGAGTTGAGGAATTTGAAGAGGCACTTATGTAAAGATTGTAGATGAATCAATCTTGTTTTACTCTAGGGTTTCTCTCTCAAAATTCTCTCTAGAAGCCCTCTTTCTTTTGTGGGTATAAGGGGTATATATACTAGGGTGAGAGAGGAATGTGAAACGTCAGGTTTTTCAAAATAGGGCTAGCTCGTGGCTTGTCCTCGCAACTTTACTCAGTCGCGATATCCAGTCGCGAGATAACAGTATGGCCAGTTGTCCTGTTTTGTCCTGTAGTGCTCCAGCTAGCATGACTGTTCATCTTTTGGCATGCTTAGCACGTGTGCTGTGTCTGGCGGCTTGCAGCCACGAGGCACCCGCGAGGCCAAGCCGCGAGTCTCTATTTTCTTGCACACTCTTGAGCAAACTTCACTCTATCTGACTCACTACTTACAACAAGCCCACCTAAATACAGGGTTACTAAATGCTGAAATACAAACAAATTTGGCACGGAATAAAGCCAATTAGATGGTTGAATAAATTCAACCTTACATTGTGTAACCCAAGCGACTAGACCTTTCACTCGCGAACAAGTTGCCAAAATTAACACGTGAACTCGCGGTTGACTTTTGCAACTTGGGTAACCTACGACTGAGTCGCCAAAACAGGACACACTATTTTTGAAGATTTTCAGTTTTGTAAAAACAAAACACTTTTCCAAAAATAACTTAAACACTCAAAAATCTATTTGTGTTTGAATAAACAAAAATTGAGCATATGAAAACACATTTTATCAAGTACAATCACACAAATGAATATGGCATTCATTGAACATAAACTTGTGTGTTGTGTGTGGATATCAACAATGAGATAGTCCTTAGTCTAATATGAAGCTTCAATGATCAATTCAACCAAGGCATACACAATTAGCACTAGATCATGTAACCAATCTCAATTATAGAAGTATGCATATATGACCTCCCACAAGACTTGATAACATAATTTGGTGCTTTACATTTAACTCCACTTTGGATCATAACATTTGATCTTTTTGATCCTTTTGAGACAATCACCGTAACGGATATGGTGAGAAAAAAGTTTTGGTAAAATGTCTCTCAAGGATTTAACAATGGAAAGGAAGAGAGTTAAGGAATTTTAAGTGTCTCTAATGTAAAGATTGTGGATGAATCAATCTTCTTTTTCTCTAGGGTTTCTCTCTCAAAATTGTGAGTATAAGGGGTATTTATACTAGGGTGAGAGAGGAATGTGAAATGTCAGGTTTTTCAAAACAAGGCTGGCTTGCGGCTTGGCCTCGCGGCTTGACTGAGTCGCGAGATCCAGTCGAGAGATAACCGAACAACCAGTTGTCCTATTTTATCCTGTCGTGCTCCAGCTAGCATGACGGTTCAGCTTCTGGCATGCTTGGCACGTGTGCTACTTCTAGCGGCTTGCAGCCGCAAGTCACCCGCGAGATCCAACCGCGAAACTCTGTTTTCTTGCACACTCTTGAGCAATCAACACTCTATCTCACTCACTACTCTTAAAACAAACCCACCTAAATACAAGATTACTAATTGCTGAAATACAAACAAATTTGACATGGAAATAAAGCCAACAAAATGGTTGATTAATTTCAACCTTACATGGAAGGTCTTGAATAGTTGAATGTTAAACTTTACATGTCTGAGGTAGCATACAACCACACATGATGATGATGACGACTAACACCAAGACCCGGAAGTTGATGCGACACAGGGAAGAATCGTGTTGCTAAAAACATTCACGACATGTAGCTTCATGTGGTTGGCACTTGGCAAGGCTTCTGATGTGGCACCATGCTAACTTATTGACATTTTGTGTTATTGGCATGACACTAATGACGAGGGTGATGTCTAGCTGGCATGATAGAGCTGCTAAGGTAAGATTTTCTGCGTTTGTGTGATAATTGGGGATTGATTGACAATGAAAAGGGGAAAACAATTAACAAAACGTTTTATCTGTGTCTTCATTCTCTATGCGCCATAAGTCAGAGATTTGGTTGAGAAATCTTTAAAAAAGAAGATGGTCACTGTCATTTGATTTGTCAAAGAAAGATTGCATTCATGTGTATTAATACCATCCAAGGACTTTTTTCCATCAGCACCTGTATCAGAAATATTTTCAACTTTTTTTTAACGTTTTTGGTCTAAGGACTGAAGAAAAAAGTTATTATTATTATTTTTTTTAATTTTTTAATTTATATATATATATATATATATTTTATATCTTTGATTGAATCTCAATCCTTAAAATGGTTAACAAGTTATTGCATCGAATCTCAATCCGTTAATGAATGATGTAGACTATGTATTACAAATGTCGGATGGTGATTAGGTTTTGTTCCATCTTACAAAATTTACCAGATAGATGAATTCATACCTTTCATAAATAAAAATAAATAAATAATAGATCATAGAAAAGTGGCTGGCATGCTTAAATGTTTTGGCGCAAAATCTGCTAATTGCATGATATACTCAACTCAAACAAGTTTTTTTTTTTTTTTCTTTTTTTTTTTTTTTTATCAAAAGGAACTCAAACAAGAATTTTAATCTAAAGAATTTTTGTAAATGCAACTTGCAAATTATATTAACATGCAATACTGTATTATTCTTTAAATTAAAACGAGGTTGGAGTCATGTTTGCTTGTTAGCTAGTCTCTAAATGGGGTCAATTGCACAAAATTCATGCATCACGGGCAAAATGTCTACCTATATTGAATGCATCATAGAAATATGCCTTTTCAAAATGACTCATTATAGATCACTCCAAAAGAAAATATATATATTAACAAAATGAAAATCAACTATATCATTCCAGATATAGACCTTACTTTTCCATAAAGATTGTTCTCCTCATCAATCATCCAAGTAAATTTTCAACTTAAATGGGGCCATTGCCAGAATAATTAATAGCTACGTTACCAACTATCCATGATGCAGTATGAAGTTGTTATTATTCAACATAATGAGTACAAACTTGAGTTCATACTTTATAGGACAAAATTGGTATTTGCCCTTTTTAAAAAAACAATCCAACATTTTTCCCCATTTTCCAAACTAATTAGGAAAATATCCTTCCTTTTGAAACTCGATTTTCTCAAAATCGAGTTAAAAAAAAAAATTCTGAAGGCCTATAGTGTCGTTTTAAGAAACCTATAGTGACGTTTTAAAAACCTATAGTGGCATTTTGTAACTCGATCTTCATGAACTCGAGTTCAATGCAAGTTTTTCCTTTTTTTAACCTATAACTCGAGCTCATGGAGCTTGGTTTACAAAACGCCACTATAGGCTCATTAAAACATCACTATAGACTCCTTAAAACGTCACTATAGAACTTAACTCGATTTTGAGAAAGGCAAGTTTCAAAAGAGAGATATTTCCCTAATTAGTTTGGTAAAGGGGGCAAAATACTAGATTGTTTTTTTAAAAAGGACAAAGGCCAATTTTTTCCTTATATATATATATATATATATATATATATATATATATATATATAAGAAAGTGGTGTTATAGTCTTTGGTTAAATTATTTTACTCCTTACACATGAGATATCTCGAAAACCCCCTAAACTAATTTGAAGTAAATATGAATATCATATTGTCTTCCACCTAAATTCGAAGACTTTCAAGTTATATATAAATATTATTCCCAACGAAAGCGCATATAATATGCATTAGCTATTTCACCCGTGGTACTATGTTGACATGTTCACAACTATGACAAGGGTGTCTTCCATCAATCTAGGTTTATTTCTGTTTATTATTGCTTACACGAATCGGCAAGGAATTGTGAAATGCACAGATCTAACAAGTTTAAAAAATTATGTTGAAAATACAAGAAAAAAAATTATTTAGACTGGTTGCTACAGCTACAAGGTATTCCAATAATTGCATAAATATATAAGAATAGCAAGCTAAGTCAATACATATTAGATAGTGCCGATTTTAATTATATTCAAAGCGACCTATCATATAACTAAAACATCTTGACGTTCTATAATCACAATAATGTATGAAAAAAAATTTAAATATGTAAAAAAAAAAAAGAAAAAAAAAGTAGTTTTTTATGTTAAGATAGACATAAATTTTGGCACGAGCAGATATGAATGTCTTAGGGTAGAGGTTCAATCTAAAATTATACTCTCATATGGCACACAATATTAGATTATTTGAAAAATTCTACTTAGCCATATAAATCTTCCCCATCGCTATATATATGAAAAAATTGGATCTTTCATGTCAAGCTGCTACTACCATGAGGATGAGAGTCAAAGTAGGAATTACATGTCAAATGACATATTTTGAACGTGAAACAATTACAATTTCATTAAAACTATTAACAAAGAGTGTTTTGGAAACCTCTTCTAAAGTTTAAAGAATTTTTTTTAAAAAAAATGCTACAATTAACTTCCTAAGTTTTGATTAATATGTGTATTAATCCGATAATCTGAAAACTAATTTAGATAGTGATTAGATACTGAAAATTGATTTTGAAGTATAATGTTGATTGTAATACTTTACAGTTTATAGTGCATATTAGAAAAGCCTCCATAATTTAAATTAGATAACTAGAATTAACCTTAAAACAAATTAGTTAATTACTTTCATGCTCATATACTCAACTAAAACAAGAATTTTTTTTTATCGAATAGGAACTCAAACAAGAATTTTAATCTAATGAATTTTTGTAAATGCAACATGCAAATTATACTAATGTGCAATATTGTATTATTCTTCAGATTAAAACGTGGGTGGAGTCACGGTTGCTTGTTAGCTAGTAGATAAAATGGGTTAGTTGCCCAAAATTTATGCATCACGGGCAAAATGTCTACCTAATTGATTAATTAATATACCATTGATCACTCCACTTATATCAATATATATTGAATGCATCATACAAATCTGCCTTTTTCGAAATGACTCATTATAGATCACTCCAAAAAAAATATATACATATATACATTAACAAAATGAAAATCAACTTTATCATTCATGATATAGACCTTATTTTTCCACAAAGATTGTTGTCCTCATCAATCATCCAAGTAAATTTTCAATTTAAATGGGGCCATTGCTAGAATAATTAATAGCTATGTTACCGACTATCCATGACGCAGTATGAAGTTGTTATTATTCGATATAATGAGTACAAACTTGAGCTCATTATATATATAAGAAAGTGGTGTTATAGTCTTTAGTTAGATTATTCCACTCCCTATTAATGAGATATCTCGAAAACCCCATAAACCAATTTGAAGGAAATATGAATATCATATTGTCCTGCACCTAAATTTGAAGACTTTCGTTTTATATATAAATATTATTCCCAACTAAAGTGCAGATAATATACCTTAGCTATTTTACCCGTGGTACTGTGTTGACATGTTCACAACTATGACAAGTCAACAACTATGACAAGGGTGTCTTCCAACAATCTAGGTTTATTTTAGTTTATTATTGCTTGCACCAATCGGCAATGAATTGTGAAATGCACAGATCTAAAGTTTAAAAAAATTTGTTGAAAATAGAAGAACAAAAATTATTTAGACTGGTTGCTATAGCTACAAGATCTTCCAATAATTGCATAAATATATAAGAATAGCACGCGACAATACATATTAGATAGTGCCGATTTTAATTATATTCAAAGCGACCTACCATATGACTAAAACATCTTGACGTTCTATAATCACAATAATGTATGAAAAAAAAAGTTTAAAATATGTAAAATAAAATAAAAAAATTAGTTTTTTATGTTAAGACAGACATAAATTTTGGCATGAGCAGATATGATTGTTCTTAGGGTAGAGGTTCAATATAAAATTATACTCTCATATGGAACACAATATTAGATTACTTGAAAAATTCTACTTAGTCATATAAATCTTCCCCATCGCTGTATATATGAAAAAATTGGATCTTTCATGTCAAGCTGCTACTACCATGAGGATGAGATTCAAAGCAGGCATTGCATGTCAAGTGACATATTTTGAACGTGGAACAATTACAATTTCATTAATACTATTAACAAAGAGTGTTTTGGAAACCTCATGTAAAGTTTAAAGAAATTTTTAAAAAAAAATGCTACAATTAATCTGATAATCTGAAAACAAATTTAGATAGTGATTAGATATTGAAAATTGATTTTGAAGTATAGTGTTGATTGTAAAACTTTATAGTTTATAGTGCATGTTAGAAATGCCTTCATAATTTAAATTAGATAACTAGAATTAAACTTAAATCAAATTAGTTAATTACTTTCATGCTCATATATCAACTCAAACAAGAGTTTTTTTTTATCGAATAGGAACTCAAACAAGAATTATACTAATTAATGTGTAATACTGTATTATTCTTAAGATTAAAACGTGGGTGGAGTCACGGTTGCTTGTTAGCTAGTTGCTAAATTGGGTCAGTTGCACAAAATTCATGCATCACGGGCAAAATGTCTACCTAATTGAATAATTAACATACCATAGATCACTCCACGTGTATCAATATATATTGAATGCCATCATACAAATCAGCCTTTTTCGAAATGACTCATTATAGATCACTCCAAAAAAATATATATATACATATATACATTAACAAAATGAAAATCAACTTTATCATTAATGATATAGACCTTATTTTTCAACAAAGTTTGTTGTCCTCACCAATCATCCAATTAAATTTTCAATTTAAATGGGGCCATTGCCACAAAAATTAACAGCGATGTAACCGACTATCCATGACACAGTATGGAACTGTTACTATTTGATTTAATGAGTACAAATTTGAGTTCGTTATATATGTAAGAAAGTGATGTTATAATCTTTGGTCAGATTATTTCACTCCCTACATATGAGATATCTCGAAAATCCTACGAACCTATTTGAAATATCTTCTCTCACCCAAAACATGTGAGGAATATCATATTTTGGGATTATAATATATGTATATATGAAAAAATTGGATCTTTCACGTCAGGCCGCTACTACCATGTGAGTCACAGCAGGCATTATATGTCAAATGACATATTTTGAACGTTAAACAATTACAATTTCATTAAAACTATTAACAAAGAGTGTTTTGGAAACCTCTTCTAAAGTTTAAAGAAATTTTAAAAAATGCAACAATTGACTTTCTAAGTTTTGATTAATGTGTATTAATCTGATAATCTGATAACTAATTTAGATAGTGATTAGATATTGAAAATTGATTTTGAAGTATAGTGTTGATTGCAATACTTTGTAGTTTATAATGCATATTAGAAATGCCTCAGATAAATGTCACAAAATAAAGCATGAAGGAGCTTTATGGTTGAAAGATATACCACAAAGATAATATCTATGATTTGTCCCCAAAAAATTGTCATTTTCATTTATTTATTTATTTTATATCTTCTTTGACAATTTTGGCTTTCCAACTTATACTTAATAAAAACAGGTGAAAGCATGTCATTTTCGTTTATTTATTTACTTTATATCTTCTTTGAAAATTTTGGCTTGCCAACCTATACTTTGTAAAGTTGTGATTTACAAATATGTATATTGTTGGCTTTTATTCCGTGCTAAATTTGATTGTAAGTTTATTATACCATGTATTTATTGTGGGATTTGATTGTAAGGGTTGTGTAATAGAGAGAGAGAGAGTGTGAAAACTCAAGTAATTGAAGCCAGAAGATTTCTTGCGAGTAGCTCACGACTAAGCATCCCGTGAAGTGAAGCATATGCCTTGCACATGACTGGAATGAGAAGAGTCAGTATATAGATAGCTGTGTTTCGCGAGTAGCTCGCGAGTAAGGCCTTCACACGAGACACCCGCGAGACATTTTGTTCCGCTAGGCTGTACTATCTGATATGTACTTTCTGTACCCACACTATTTATACTCTCATTACCTATAAATGTTAAGGAGTGCTTCTGAGAGAAAACCCTAATCAAACACCTTGAGAGTTAGAGATTATCACACCCATATATCTCTATACAAAAGTTTGTGGATTTCCTCAACTCCTACCTCTCCATTTCCATACCATTGAGAGGTTGATAGCCCAAACACTTACCATACCTTTCAGAGTGTCAAGTCAGGTTTTAGTGCTGCTGGGAAGCATTGGAAGAAGCCAAAGATGGTAGATGCAACATAGAGCTTGTTGTGGGATCTGGAGAGCTAGATAAGACATGGTTCCGAGAAATTTTGTTGGAGTAAGAGATTGGAGGGCTTAGGTACAGCGGGTAGATTAGGCTTGGAGGGTCTCTTGCTAACCCATGTATCCCAACTAATTGTCTAATGGATCGATTACCGCTTGGAGGGCGGCGGAGAGGTTTTTTTCCGAGTTCTTCGGTTTCCTTTTCGATAACACATCAGCGTATTATATGTGTTTGCATTCTTCTTCCTTACTCTTTTACATTTCATTTTACTGCTGTGTTTATATGAATATGTGTTAGAGTAACTTGTTTGTTTATCTGCTAGCATTTACACTATTCCGCACTTAGAATTAAGTTAATGTAAAATCTATCAAGTTGTAACTTTGATTTGGGGGTCTAAACAGCTCTTGTATTTCTTACACATTTTCAAGCATTCAATTGGTATCAAAGTGGGTACACTCACTATGGTTTAAATACTTGAGTGTGATCCTTGACCCTTTGTGATGGACCGGTCACAATCTCTTAATGCCCCACTGAAAGTTCAAAAACGTGTAAAAACACCTTTGAACGTTTAGACCCCAAAATTACAACTTAACCAATTCAAGCAATATGTCAAACAACTAGTGTGCGGAAACTTAACATATGCTATAATATGAAATTGGTTAAAACCTATCTAAGCCATAACAAAATAAAATCCAAAGCAGATAATAAAAAGGCAAAGATAGAGAGGAAGGAAGATGCAAACACAAAGACAACACGCGATGTGTTATCGAAGAGGAAACCGAAGCCCTCGGCGTAAAACCTCTCCGCCGCCCTCCAAGCGGTAAACAATCCACTAGAAAATACAGTTGGGATACAAGGACAGCAATAGACCCTCCAAGCCTAATCTACCCAGTGCACCTAAGCCCTCCAAGCTTTTGCTCCAACGAGGTTGCGCCGAACCTTTTTCTTTTCTAGCTTCCCGGATTCCGCTACTAGACCGTAGCATCAACCAATGAAGATTGGTTCCTTCCTAACTGCTTCCCAGAAATCCAAACAATTGTCTCACAGTGATGATGATGATGAGAACCAGGTTTGGTATAATACCTCTCAAGGATTTGACAATGGAGAGGAAGAGAGTTGAGGAATTTGAAGAGACTCTAAGGTATAGATTGTGGGTGAAACAATCTGGTTTTTCTTTAGGGTTTCTCTCTCAAAATTCTCTCTGGAAGCTCTCTTTCAATAGTGGGTAAAAGGGGTATTTATACTGGAGTGGGAGAGGAATGTGAAACGTCAGGTTTTACAAAACAGGGGTGGCTCGCGGCTTGACCTCGCGGCTTGACCAAGTTGCGAGATCCAGTCGCGAGATAACCGTATGGCCAGTTGTCCTGTTTTGTCCTGTAGTGCTCCAGCTAGCATGACTGTTCATCTTCCAACATGCTTGGCACGTGTGCTGCGTCTGGCAGCTTGCAGCCGCGAGTCACCCGCGAGTCCCAGCCGCAAGTCTCTATTTTCTTGCACACTCTTGAGCAATCTTCACTCTATCTCACTCACTACCCTTACATCAAACCCACCTAAATACAGGGTTACTAAATGCTGAATTACAAGTAAATTTGGCACGGAATAAAGCCAATTAGATGGTTGAATAAATTCAACCTTACAATCTCCCCCTTTGGCTATTCCGTGACAAAACCCTAAAACAGACTCTAGACTTAACATGTGAGTTGGGAACAGTTGAACAAAACTCACTCACACCTAACTCTAGAAGCTGTGAAGCACTTGAATCATATGAACATAATACTCCTGAAACACAACAATACACCATGATCATTGTAAGCAGAAAATCATAGAATGCATATGAAACAGGCAATATGTGATCAAGCAAAGATGGAGTTAAGAAACAAACCATAGCTTGATCAACCAAGTGAACACCACAAGGTAGTGATCACAGTGCTCATTCACACTTGGAATGAACACAAGGACATACAAGTTAACAAGCACAAGGCAAGACACTTGTATGTTCAACACTCAACCAATGCATAACACACAAGGTATATGCATCTAGGAACAATCCTACAAGGGCACAAGAGTGACAGTACATAAACCAAAATGCAGGACATTTAGATTAAAGTACTGATTTCAACATAGCATAAAGGCTGCATTAAGCAAGGTACAAACCATATAGCCTACAAACTATGCATAAAACAATAACCCTAAAAGCTTACAAAAGCATATGGGTACAAACACAAAACATCCTGAATAACATCATCAAAATATATTAAAGATTAAACCAAGAGTATAAGTTACGAGTTAGAAACAACTATACACCAAAACAGTGTATCAAACCTATAAAAACATTAAATAGTCCAACAAACATAAACCTAAAATCATAAGTTTAGAGGATAAGACTAAAAACAAAAGTATAACAAAAGTATAACAAAAGTATGTGTGTGTGTACTCCCCCTATCACTATGCACATTTCCCTTTGAAACTTTCTCCCCCTTACTGAATGCTCTCCCCCTTTTTGGCACGAATAGCTAAAGGCTCTCGTCCAACTTTCGTTGAATATCATCTAGTTGATTCTCCATAGTCTCGAGATGCATTTGGACATGGTTGTTTGTGGAGTAGAGAAGTGCCACAAGCTCATCAACGCGTTTCTGAATATGCTCAAGTACACTGCTGACTCTATCAGTGTGAGGAGCAGTCTGTGCTTGCGGAATACTAGCCGGTGAAGCTTCAGGAATAGCACGTGATGTAGATGTGGTATGTGCAGGTGTCTCTGATTCAGGGGCAGATGGAGTAACCGGAGAGATGTGAGCACTCCTTGGTGATTTAGAGGAGTGACTTCTGCTAGCTTGAAGAGTGAACAAGGAAATGGGACGTTGACGAGTCAACATTTTTCCATCTGCAGGAGGAATAATGCCTTCACGAAGAATGAGCTTCATGATGAGACTGCAAAACGGAATAACTCCTCGAGCTGCAGATCTACACGCGGTCTTCCTCAGGGTGTAGTAGATGTGAGCACATATATCAATGGGGGCTCCTGTAATAAGATCACACAGGAATAGAGCTCTCCCAAGATTGATGAATGTAGTGTTGGACAGTGGGTAGAGATTGGTGAACATGATCAACTTCAGTGTGGTCAGCTCAGGTGCAAACTTTGCAGTGCTGATGGATGTTCCTGCACTGGATAATTCATGATCGTATCCTAGGATTTGTAGAATTTCTCCAACTTCTGGATTTCGTTCATCGTAAGGAGTTATATTCACATTCTGAGGTCTGGTGATGCCGAGAAGATCTGCGATGGAGTCTGGGGAAACAATAAACTCTTTTCCTCTGACCCAGAAAATGAGTTCAGGTCCAAGATCAGTTGCATTGGAGAAGCATTCTTTGACCAGCTCATCCATTGGATCATCAAAGTTCCCGAACAAGTTTGCCCAATCTCGTTTCTCAAAGATTCGAGGGATGAAAGTGGTCCCTTAGGTGTTGAACTCTACCACCCGTTCTACTATAGTGGTTGATTTGTCAAACACGTTTGAGTAGACGTGTGAGTTAAGCGGAAGTCTGAACCTGTCCTCATTGGGATCTTGAGATGCCTGAGATGATAAACGAGTCCTTTTAGCAACTGGTGTTGCTGGTTCATCAGTAACAATGTCTTTACCCCTGGAAGATCGACGAGACATCTGCAAGATAACAGGCCCACAGCAAAGAACCAAACAACAGTACCACACAAGATACATGTTAACAAGATTCAGTAAAACAATTTCAATATATAAATACAAACTGAAGATAGTGCAGACCCAACCAAACTTCCAACAATACAAAGAGGCACAAAATAACAGGTGCAGCAAAATGGTGATAGTGCACAAAGACATAGATAGACAAAACAACTAACAAAACTGTCAATGAGACAGGTTATCATGACCATGATATGCAAACAGATACAGCATTCGAACATTTAGAGCAGATAACATAAATCACTCCACCAGAGATATGAACAAGGGAAAAATATTTCAACATGAAGAAACCAATCATCCACACTAGAGCACATGGTTGAGAGACATACATTATGTTATCACAAAAACTCAGTAACTAATACCGAAAACCAACATCAATACTCAAGCAAGAGAAATGAGTAAGTCAAATAGACACCAAACCCATTTAAGAAAATATTTTCAGACTCAACAACAGGCAAATATCAGAACAATGAAAATCACATTGTGACCGCTCATCATGAAAACAGATGAGAATAATATCAAACAAGACACGCCATACCCATTACACAAGAGAGAAGTATTTCAAAAACAATATCAAACCAAACAGTAACAAAAATATCCAGGAAAAAGGAAAATGAGATTGAGAAAGCAAAACCCATACCTTTTTTGATGATTTGGATAAGAAATGAAGCACCAATGAGGTTTGAAAAATGGATTCACGAAGTGTTTGGAAAGAAGATAGTTTAGAGAGAAGATGAACAGTCACAAATATTCGAGGGAAAACTGAAAAAGATTTAAAAACTGCTCCTGTTTCTGCCAAACACGCGATTTTCTCGACTTGATTAAGTCGCCACACAGTCGCCAGTTCAAGCCGCCAAAACACTCAAGGACAAAAATTTGAAAAAATTTTCTAAGTGTTTTTCACGACTGGAAGGTCTACCTGCGAGTGAGTCGCGAGCTGAGCCGCGAAAATCTCTGAGTGAACCTCGCGACTGAACATTCCACTCGCGAACAAGTTGCCAAAAAATACCCGCAAAGACGCGACTAAGGCACGCAACTTGACATACCCGCGACTGAGCCGCCAAAACAGGGCAAAACTGGATTTTTGAAATTTTCAGATTTTTCAAACAAAATACTTTCCAAAAACACCTAAAACACTCAAAAATCTTTTTGTGCTTGATTTAACAAAAATTGAGCATGTGAAAACACATTTTATCAAGTACAATCACACAAATGAATATGGCATTTATTGAACATAAACTTGTGTGTTGTGTGTGGATATCAACAATGAGATAGTTCTTAGTCTAATGTGAAGCTTCAATGATCAATTCAACCAAGACATACACAATTAGCACTAGATCATGTGACCCATCTCAATTATAGAAATATGTATATATGACCTCCCACAAAGCTTGATAACATGACTTGGAGCTTTACATTTTACTCCACTTTTAATCATAACATTTGATCTTTTTGATCTTTTGAGACAATCACCTCTCATTGTGAGAGTGATATTTGACATTTCACTTTAATGAACAAGCCTTTGGCTTATTGAATAAACATTCACTTTAATATAAGGTCGCTTACCCTTTTTCCTAGTCAAATACTAGAATGTGCGACAGGCTTTTGTAGCTCAATATCTCTTTTCATTTGGAGATTTACATTTGGTGAGCTCTTTTTAACAAAACAAAAATAAAGAGTGGGAAGATATATAGACACAAGTCTATGCATGTCTCAAGATCAACATAACCATTCACTAATCATTCATGACAAGTTTGAAGATTTATTTACAACAATCACATAGATTTCAAGATTTTTCCCACAGTGATATGAGTGCATGAAAACAAGCAATGCTCGAAAATGCACAAAGCCATTAGCACAAAGTTACAAGGCAAAACAAGTTTTGAGACAAAAACTCAACAAAGTCAATCAAGCTTTTTGATTTTCTACTTTTTGTGTGATTTTTGGATTTTTGACACTAAAAACAAAGAGTTTGATAATAACAAGATTAAAAATATGCACAAGAAGACAAGCAAACAACCAACAGCAAAAATAGCAAGCAAAACAAACAAACATAGTCACAAAGCATAGGAAGTATTAATGCATGGACATGTTGTAATGCTTATGCATGAGTACCCTTTTTCACCCACACGTCACTTGCGTTTGGGGTGATTTCCATATAGGATTGGGTACGGGAGTTAGGGCTTTCAAACCTTCGTGAGAAGCTTTCCAAGCAGTTGGTGAATGCACCAATCATCTTCATCACGTTCATCATTCCGGGATCACCATTCTGATCTCTAGATTGATCACCTGCCCAAATTCTTCTATCATTTCTAGGTCCTCCTGACCTTTGAGGAGTTGCACTATTCTTTGCTTTCAGCTTTTGGCAATTTGGTCGAGTATGCCCTTGAAGTCCGCAATAATGGCACACATAAGTTCCTCTAGGACCTCTTTGTGGTCGTGGACGTGACTTGGCACGAGATTCAGACCTGCCCACAGACTGATTACGGGGATTTAACATCCGTTGGTTCACCACATTCTTCTTCTCCTCCACCTCGAGCTTCTCACCAGTAAGGTTAGCTACAACTGGATCTTTGGCCTTTACAAACTTCACTCCTTTAGTGACATTTCCAGATGAATTACTTCCTCCGGTATATCCTAATCCGGATTTGTCTGAAAAGCTCTTTTGAGATGAGATAACATCATCTAGCTTCTTGGTGGTGACCCTCTCTACTTTAGCATTTGTTTGCACAACCTCATTCTCAAGAAATCTTACTTTTGTGTAAGTTTCGGACAACTCACCATTCAGTGTTTCTATCTCACATTTGGCCTCCCTATATCGGATTAGGAGACTTTTGTAGTCCTCC
Organism: Quercus lobata; assembly: GCF_001633185.2. NCBI lineage: Eukaryota > Viridiplantae > Streptophyta > Magnoliopsida > Fagales > Fagaceae > Quercus > Quercus lobata. The sequence goes on from NC_044914.1 coordinate 7,914,039, forward strand.
TCAGCCTTCTTCATTTTTCTCACAGCAGCCTTGGCCACCCTTGTGTACTCACCCGACTTCTCCAAGAGTGAGTTATAATTCTCTTGAAGATTTGTTGTGCTTTCTTCCTCTTCAGCATCTGATTCTTCAACAATTCCTAGTGATTCATCATCACTATGTTCTCCAAGGTCTCGTACAAGCAGATTCAACTCATCTGAAGACTCAACATGAGCAATAGTCATAAAAGCCGAATAGTTCCCCTCTCCATCACAGCTCTCTTCAGATTCTGAGTCAGACGAATCCGAGTCACTCAAGGTCGTGGCATACACTTTACCTTTCGATTTCAAATAATTCGGACATTCCTTCTTAAAGTGTCCATGCCCGTTACATTCGAAACAAGTGACACCTTGTGTAGGTTGGGATTCTTTTCCATCTTTCCTTTTGAATTCCCTTTTCTCCCTTCCAGAACTTTGGAATTTTCTTTTATCATCAAATTTGTCATTATTTTTGAATTTCAAGAACTTTCTGAAATTTTTGACAAGGTAAGCAACATCTTTGTCAACCACATCTTCTCCCGATGAGTCTTGATCTTCCACCTTCTCATTAATGGTCTTTAGAGCAAGAGATTTCCTCTTCCGTTGATTGGGCAGCGACATCTCATAAGTCTGCAGAGAACCAACCAGCTCCTGTACTTTGATGTCATCAAGGTCCTTGCTCTTTTCAATTGCTGTCACTTTAGCACGAAAACTTTCCAGCAATGATCGAAGGATCTTCCTTACAATCTTTGAGTCCTCCGTTTTCTCCCCCAAGTTGAACTTATTGACCACCACCTCATTTAGCTTCCCATAGAAAGAGTCAAAAGACTCATCCTCACTCATTTTGAGCTCCTCAAACCGAGTGGTCAGCATTTGCAACTTGGTGTCTTTCACTTTCTTCGTGCCTTCATAGGTGATTTCCAAAATCTCTCATGCTTCTTTGGCAACGGTAATATGAGAAATCCTGTGAAATTCATCTGGAGACACACCACAGAAAACAGCATTGAGTGCTTTACTGTTAGCATTAGATGCAGCAAGTGCTGCCTTATCCCATGTGGATTTGGCTACCTCAGGTTTGGTCCAACCAATCTCAACAGCATCCCAAACGGATTCATCAATAGAATACAGAAAAGCTCTCATGCGAACCTTCCAAAAAGCATAATTACTACCATCAAAATATGGAGGTGCATTTAGGGATTGAGACCTATCCATCTCAAAAGGGAGTCAAGGATCACACAATGGTAATGAAACCAATAGCAGTATACCTGCTCTGATACCAATTGAAAGTTCAAAAACATGTAAAAACACCTTTGAACGTTTAGACCCCCAAATTACAACTTAACCAATTCAAGCAATATGTCAAACAACTAGTGTGCGGAAACTTAACATATGCTATAATATGAAATTGGTTAAAACCTATCTAAGCCATAACAAAATAAAATCCACAGCAGATAATAAAAAGGCAAAGATAGAGAGGAAGGAAGATGCAAACACAAAGACAACACGCGATGTGTTATCGAAGAGGAAGCCGAAGCCCTCGGCGTAAAACCTCTCCGCCGCCCTCCAAGCGGTAAACAATCCACTAGAAAATACAGTTGGGATACAAGGACAGCAATAGACCCTCCAAGCCTAATCTACCCAGTGCATCTAAGCCCTCCAAGCTTCTTGCTCCAACGAGGTTGCGCCGAACCTTTTTCTTTTCTAGCTTCCCGGATTCCGCTACTAGACCATAGCATCAACCAATGAAGATTGGTTCCTTCCTAACTGCTTCCCAGAAATCCAAACAACTGTCTCACAGTGATGATGATGGTGAGAACCAGGTTTGGTATAATACCTCTCAAGGATTTGATAATGGAAAGGAAGAGAGTTGAGGAATTTGAAGAGACTCTAAGGTATAGATTGTGGGTGAAACAATCTGGTTTTTTTTTAGGGTTTCTCTCTCAAAATTCTCTCTGGAAACTCTCTTTCAATCGTGGGTAAAAGGGATATTTATACTGGAGTGGGAGAGGAATGTGAAACGTCAGGTTTTACAAAACAGGGGTGGCTCGCGGCTTGACCTCGCGGCTTAACCAAGTCGCGAGATCCAATCGCGAGATAACCGTATGGCCAGTTGTCCTGTTTTGTCCTGTAGTACTCCAGCTAGCATGATTGTTCATCTTCCAGCATGCTTGGCACGTGTGCTGCGTCTGGCGGCTTGCAGCCGCGAGTCACCCGCGAGTCACCCGTGAGTCCCAGCCGCGAGTCTCTGTTTTCTTGCACACTCTTGAGCAATCTTCACTCTATCTCACTCACTACCCTTACATCAAAGCCACCTAAATACAGGGTTACTAAATGCTGAATTACAAGCAAATTTGACACGGAATAAAGCCAATTAGATGGTTGAATAAATTCAACCTTACACCCACCATTCTCTGATGGAGGCAACTATGCTTTTTGGAATGTCCGAATTAGGTCTTTCTTGTGTGCTATAGATGAGTCTGTATGGGACTCTATTAAGAATGGGTATGTTAAACCCACTACTGCCAAGTCCGAATGAGATAAGGCAGCTCTTGCATTAGCTAATACGAATAGTAAGGCCAATAATGCTATATTCTGTGGTGTATCCCCTGATGAGTTTCACAGGATATAACATGTGAAGACAGCTAAGGAAACTTGGACAATCTTTGAAACAACCTATGAGGGTATGAAGAAAGTCAAGGACACGAAGCTTCAAATGCTTACCACCAGATTTGAAGAACTTAGGATGGGAGATGATGAGGCTTTCGATTCCTTCTATGGAAAGCTCAATGAGATTGTAATTGCCAAACTCAATCTTGGAGAGAAGATTGAGGATTCTAGGGTGGTAAGAAAGATTTTGAGGTCTTTACCGGAGAGTTTTCGAGCAAAAGTCACAGCTATAGAAGAGAGTAAAGACTTGGATAAGATCAAAATCCAAGAGCTGATTGGATCTCTCCAGACATATGAGCTGGGACTGCCTTCTCATAAATCGAGCAAATCACTTGCCCTTAAAACCATCATCAAGAGAATGGACAACTCCTTCGAAGAGGATGATGTGGAGAAGGAAGTATCATTCCTTGCTAAAAACTTCTGGAAATTTCTGAAGATGAAAAACGGTGGGAAGCCTTTCAACAAAGGGAAGTTTTCATCTCATAAGGCTGATAGGAAGGAATTCAGGAAGAAAGATGAGAAGGAGCCTCAATCTACTCAAGGAATCACTTGCTTTGAGTGCAATGGACATGTACATGTAAAGAGTGAATATCCTAATTATTTGAGAATGAAGGGCAAGGCATATGCCACAACTCTCAGTGATTTTGATTCTTCCAATTCAAATTTAGAGGATAGCTATGATGAAGAAGGGAATTTCTCTACATTTATGACTATTGCTCATGTTTAATCTTCAGAGGACTTGAATTTACTTGTGAAAGAACTTGGGAGCATAGTGATGAGGAATCCATGGGAATTGTAGAAGAATCAGATTCTGAAGTAGATGACAATACAACCAATCTTCGAGAGAATTACAACTCTCTCCTTGAGAAGTCGGGAGAATATGCAAGGGTGGCCAAGGTGGCTGTGAAAAAGATGAAGAAAGCAGAGGACTATAGAAGTCTCCTAGTAAGATATAAGGAGGCCAAGTGTAAGATTGAGACGGCTAATGGTGAGCTAACCGTGGCTTACTCAAAGGTGAAATTTCTTGAGCTTGAGGTGGTTGAAGCAAATGCCAAAATAGACCAAGTCTCTACCAAAAAGCTTGATGATGTGATCTCTTTTAAAAAAATCTTTCTCTAACAAAATCGAGTTGGGATATACTAGAGAAAGCAGTATGAGTTTCAAGGTAACCAAGTAAAGTTTATGAAGGCCAAAGAACCAAAAGGAGTTGTCCCTACTGTTGAGAAAGCAAATGTGGAGAAGAAGAAGAGTGAGGCTAACCAACGAGTGTTGAATAAGCCTTGCAACCAATCAACGGTCTGGTCTGAAGCCAAAGGGAGATCACCTCCAAAATCACAAAAAGGTCCGAGAATGAGCCATGTATGTTATCATTGTGGACTTCAAGGACACACCAAATCCAATTGTCATAAGCTGAGAGCATTGAATAATGCTAGGGATCAAAGGTCAAAAGGACCAAGAGATGACAGAAGGAATTGGACTGTTGGGCAACCAAGAAGTCAAAATGGAGATTCAGGTGTGATGGATGTAATGAAGATGATTAAGGCATTCACCACATGTTTGGCAAACTTCAACAGTAAGTTTGAAGGTCACAATTCACATGCCCAATCCTATAGGGATATCACCCCAAATGCACGTGACGTGTGGGTGAAAAGGGGTACCCATGCATGATTATCTTCTATGTCCATGCATCAATACTTCCAATGCTTAGGATCATAGGGTCATGCATCATATCATGCATTGCTTTCTGTTTAGGCATGTTTTTCTTTTACAAGTTTTGTTTTTACTTGTTGTTATTGATCTTTCTTTTCTTGTTCCCATTTTAAGTGTGTTCAAAATTCAAAAACCCATAAAAATTGAAAAATCTTCAAAAAGTTTGATCACTTGTTTTTATGTGTTTCACATGTGAGTTTGGCCTAGTACCTTCGTACTAATGGCATAGTGCATTTACGAGCCTAGCTTCAAGTTTGTCATCAATGATTGGTCAATAGTCTTGATGGTCTTGATACTTGCATAGACATGTGCCTATATCTCTTCCCACTTTATTTTTATGTTTTTGCTATTGAGCTCACCAAATGTAAATCTCCAAATGAAAAGAGATAATGAGCTGCAAAAGCCTATTGCATATACTAGTATTTGACTAGGAAAAAGGGAAAGCGACTTTTGTATTAAAATGTATGATGCTCAAAAAGCCAAAGGCTGACTCTACATGTTGAACTATCAAAAATTTCAAGCACAAATCTCAAAAAAAGTTATATAATCCAAAAAGGATCAATTGTTATGATTTATGCAGAAGCCAAATGAAAAGCTTCTACGTTCTGTAATCATTCTCTTATGGGAGGTCATATGTGTTCATTTCTATAATTGAGATTGACCACTTGATTTCATATCAGTTGTGTATGACTTGATTGAATTGATCATTGAAGTTTCACTCTAGTCTATGGACTATTCCACATTTGATACTCACACACAACACACAAGACTTTGTTTAGATAATACCTATCTCATTTGTGTGATTGTACATTTTCAAATGTGATATGTATACTCAAATACTTGCTGATCAAACCCAAAAAGATTTTTGAGTGTTTATATGTTTTTGAAAGTGATTTTATTCTTTCGTGCTTTCAATTTTTGTTCAAAATGCATTTTTGTGTGTTTCTCCAAAAACTGGTTCAGAGGGGGTTTCGTGAGAAGCTCGCAACTTAGAGCTTCCCGTGAAATGTGCTTAAGGGAAATTAAAAAGTCACATTTTCATACAAAGAGTCAAGCGACTGTCTCGCGCATATTTCATGACTAAACTTTTCTCATGAAATGAAATAAGGCAAAATCTAGAAATTTTTCAATTTCACACAGTAAGTCTCTCGACTGTATCGCGACTGTTTCGCAAAGAACAACTTCTCGCGAAAGCTTTTTAGCTTCAATGGTCATTTTTCGCAACTGTCTAGCGATTGGATCACTACTGCTTAACACGCAAAAAATGCGTGTTTTCAGTTTTATGTAGCAGATGTTAAAGTTTTTCAAACACTTAAACTTTCCCTCGTGCTGCCTCACTTCAAACCCTTCTCAACCTAAAATCATTTTTCACTCAAACCCTATCAATTTCAAACAAAAATCTCTGCAAAATCACTTCAAGGTATGTTTTTCCTAAAACATTGCTTTCATTTTTCCTTCAATTTTGCAGATTATAGCTTAGGGTTTTCACAATTTGGGATTTTTTTAAAAAAAGGGTTGGGTTTCTCAATTTTGTGAAAAGGTTTCCAAAATTTTGAGTGGGCTATGTCCCATTTGATGTATTTGCATATGTGCTAGCCCCTTGTGGCATTCTTAGTTTGTATTGAGGCATTTTTCATTTGGTTCATGCTTTATTCATAATAGTTGTGCATTGTTGCATGTCAAGTGCTTGACAAAATGTCCTAGTGACATTTTTGTGCTAAATTGGATTCAAGTGAATTCCAATTTCTAGGTTTACATTTGTTTGAACTTGTTTCACTTGTTTTGGTCATTATGTATGTGTTTCACACATTTTGCCCATGTTGCACACACTAGGGCCTTCTAGGCACACCTCATGCATCTCCTGATGCACACATATGCATTGGCATATGCACTGCATAGGCAACACAAACATAAGTACTTAATTCATGCATTGTGTTTACGCTTATTTGGTTGAACACTTCAGCATGTTGATTGAGTTTATTTACTCTGTTTTGAGTTGATTATACTCTGTTTCAGGTTGCTTTACCTCTATTTTTGAACTAACCTGTCTCTAATCTTGTTTTGTGTTCTATTTTGTATTTGCACACTTGTTTCTTTTCTGCTTTGTGTTCCTTTGCACAGATGGCTCCTATTAAGCATGCAGCCACCAAGAAACCATCTTCCAAACGTGCACGCACTGATTCTGATCACTTCAAGTCTACTAAAGTTGATATAAAGTATAATGACTGCTATAAGGACAAAACGATCATCATGGAAAGGGTCGTGCAACTGGAATGTCTTGAGGGTACTTTCATACCTAAGGTGTTCAAAAAAAGAACTTGGACTAAGTTGTTGAACCCGGTGAGGGTTGTTTATTCAGAGATAATCAAGGAGTTTTTCTCCAATGTTGCTATTGAAGGGGATCGTATCGAGTGCTGGGTAAGGCATAAATAATTAATGATTACAAGGGAGATCATCCAAGATTTTTTAGAAGTTCGTCCTCCCTCATAGCCAATTACAGTACAATATGAGGATAGATTGGGTTCTACTGATGAGATGATAAGTATACTTGGTGGCACATTGAAGAAATCATCCATGAACACAATCCCATTCTCACCAAAGATGAGGGCTTTGGAGTGTGTGATGATCCATAACCTATATCTGATCACCAATCTTACCACTTTATCTACTCCAAGGACAAGATTTCTGTATGATCTCTTTACCCACAAAGAGATAGATATTTATGGACATATCTTCCATGTGTTGACAAAGAGCATTGAGAAGTAGAATTCAATGACTGTAATGCCCTTTCCCTCACTGATTATGGGCCTAATTGCAAAGACAAGGCTCAAACTCCTAAGTGGTCTAACAGTAGTTCAGAAGGACTATCCCATTGGTGCACACACAGTCAATAGGAGCACAGCTCACATCAAGGGATCCAAGATAGGTGTGCATACCATACCTCAAGCATGTGTTGAGGACGAGGGTGGAGATACAGAGGAGGAGATTGATAAATTCACTTCTACTCCAGAGACTTCACCACAGACATCCTCTTCTAAGCCAGCATGAGGACCAGACAAACTTGATCACCTCTTAGCTAGAGTGGATCAGATGTTCACCATGCTAGACTCCCATGGGTAGCATACCGCGACCCAGTTTGCATATGTCCAGGGATAGATCACTGCATTGTCTTCACAGATCAAGGACTTGTCCACAGCGCAAGGAGCAAATTCAGAGTCTGATCAATTCTAGCTTCTTTGGCCATTCCGATCAAAAAGGGGGAAAAAATTTTAAGAGGGAGCTAAGGAAGAGCTTGCACAGTGTTAGGGGGAGCATAGGTTTAGGATTAGAAACATTGGTTATTAGTTCACAGATGACTTACTTGTGTTTACTTTTAGCTTTTATAACTGTTGGTTTATGTTTACGCTTTTACTATTTTTCGTTTAAAACTTCAGTACAATTTGTTTTTAATTTTAGTTTATTTTCATTTCGTGATTATCTCAATGATTTGTAGCATTTTTTGTGATTTTAAGATATTGCCAATATGTCTTGAGTACTTCACACTTATGCCCTAATAGGATCTTGTTCCTAGATGCATATACTTCGTGTATTTTGCATTGGTTTTGTGTTGGACATACAAGTGATCATAAGTGATTACTTTTTGTTTGTATGCCCAGATGAACACTTACTTGCTAAATGTTCATTGTAGTCATTCTTTAATGGCTGAACTTGTTTGATCAAGTTTTTGTTTGCATAATATATGTTGTCTACATACTTGATTGCACTATGCTTGCTCATGTTCATACCTTGTATTCAACTTGTTATAAGCTTAATGAAAATTTTGTTTGTGTGCGAGTGTTTTAGGTTATAGGTATAAACGTGCAAGTGCTTCATAGTTTCTAGATTGGGTGTGAGTGAGTTTTGCCATTGTTCCCAAACTCACGTTTAAGTCTAGAGTTTGTATTTAGGGGTTTTGTCACGGAATAGCCAAAGAGGAAGATTGTAAAGTTGTGATTTACAAATATGTATTTTGTTGGCCTTTATTCCGTGGCAAATTTGGTTGTAAGTTTATTCAATCTTTTTTATCCTATATTTATTGTGGGATTTGATTGTAAGGGTTGTGTGATAGAGAGAGAGTGCGAAGACTCAAGCAATTGAAGCCAGAAGATTTCTCGCAGGTAGCTCGCGACTAAGTATCCCGCGAAGTGAAGCATGTGCCTTACACATGACCAGAATGCCAAGAGTCAGTACAGATGGAGACAGCTGTGTTTCACGAGTAGCTTGCAAATAAGGCCTTCCTGCGAGACACCTACGAGACATTCTGTTCCGCTAATCTGTACTATTTGATACACACTTTCTATACCCACACTATTTATACCCTCATTACCCACAAATGTTAAGGAGTGCTTCTGAAAGAAAACCCTAGCCAAACACGTTGAGAGTTAGAGATTATCATACCCATATTTCTCTACACAAAAGCTTGTGAATTTCCTCAACTGCTACCTCTCCATTTCCATACCATTGAGAGGTTGATAACCCAAACGCTTATCACACCCTTTCAGAGTGTCAAGTTAGGTTTTGGTGCTGCTGGGAAGTATTGGAAGAAGTCAAGGATGGCAGATGCAACATGGAGCTTGTTACGGGATCCGAAGAGCTAGACAAGACACAGTTCTGAGAAGCCTTATTGGAGCAGGAGATTGGAGGGCTTAGGTACAGCGAGTAAATTAGGCTTGAAGGGTCTCTTGCTAACTCATGTATCCCAACTGATTGTCTAGTGGATCGATTATCGCTTGGAGGGTGACAGAGAGGTTTTTCGCCGAGTTCTTCGGTTTCCTCTTCGATAACCCATTGGCGTGTTATCTGTGTTTGCATTCTTCTTTCCTACTTTTTTAGATTTCATTTTACTGTTGTGTTTATATGAATATGTGTTAGAGTAACTTGTTTTTTTATCCGCTTACATTAACACTATTCCGCACTTAGAATTAAGTTAATGTAAAATCTATCAAGCCGTAACTTTGATTTGAGGGTCTAAACAACTCTTGTGTTTTTAACACATTTTTGAGTTTTCATACTTAATAAAAATAGGTGAAAGCATGTCATTTTCGTTTATGTATTTATTTATTTTATATTTTCTTTGAAAATTTTGGCTTACCAACTTATACTTGATAAAATCATGTGGAAGCATGCAGTCAATTTCCTGCAGTGAATGCTTCTCAAGTGGCTAAAACAAATAATATAATTCTCAAATTAAGTTAAACTTCATAGCTCCAGCTGCCTGAGTTCAACGTAGTTCTTAGAAATATCACCAGATTGTGTACTAAGCTACAAATTAACATTTTTTTTAATATATATTTGTTTGACTAAATTAAAAAAATTAAAAATAAAAAAGATAAATTGAATTGATTATTTGACTCCCATGCAATTTCACAATGACATTTGTTTGAATCGAGAAAGGTGAAAGGTACAAATTTTGAAACTTTTCTTGGTTTTATTAGATACTGAAAGTGACATATTGCACGTTGTCACGATCAGTTTATGGTCCACACTGTTTTTTTCTTTCTATTTTATATTTGGTTTAGACTTTAGAGTCAGCATTTGAGTTCTCAAATAGTGATAAAAGAGGAAAATTTTGAAAAGGAAAGAAAAGAAATAAAAAGTATTTCTGTATCCATTCCTTCCCCATGTTAGAAAAGAAAGAAAAAGAAGTTTAATGGCATTAGTATTGGTGATCTAAGGTTCTTTAGGTATCATGCGATTTCTTGTTTCGAATCTTCTAGACAATGGCGATCCTTAAAAGAATTCTTCTTTGTAATTATTTGGTTTACCCAGAAAAACTGCTGAACAGTATGAAATACACACATTTAAAAGAATAGTAAATGCTTGGAAAGTCCAAGACAATCATATTGTAATTTTTTGGTGTGCAGGACGAGAGGATTACATACAACCAAAACTGGAAGAATATATTGTAGATACTTGAAGAGCCCAAAATACCCATATTCTTGCGCACAAAAAATAAGAAAAAGATAAAGAAGAAAAAAAAAAACCCATCCAATTTGAGGGGCGGAATATAGTCTAAAGAGAAGTCTGGTGAGCTAGCTGCTGAGTGCTGACTGCTGACTGCTGAGTCTTTTGTTCAATAGTCTACTATTTGATGAAAGCTTTTGTTATAATTGCTTGAAATAAAAGTCTACCTGTATCTCTCTTGTTATAATTGCTTGAAATAGAAGTCTACCTGTATCGGGAATAGAAAGAAAATAACACTTGTTTTATAATGAGTCCAAGGCCGCAATCCCCACAATGAACTCAATATTTGAATTTGTGCTTGATATTTGTTCGGCATATTCCTTACAAAAACTTAAGTACATTGAGTAGCACATGAATCGTTGGACTTTCATTTTTATTTTGAATGTGACCAGTGATTGATGAGCTTTGCATTTAGGTTACGGAAACACTATTCTTTGCATTAATAGTTAATACAGTTGACATTTCATTCACTCATGGAAATGGTGTCTTGTGGGCCTATAAAAGTAAAGATCTATATATATATATATATATATATATAGCCAAAGTTGAGAAAAAATTCAATTAAATTCTGAATTGAAGTCTAATTTTGGTCCATGTGTTTCATCTAATTTTTAAATTTGTATGCCAAGTGAATTATTTGGTGCAAAAGTTAAAGAGTCTAAATTTAATTAGATTATAAATTGAATTTTAATTGGAATTCAATTTTGTACCATGTGTCTCATCTAATTTTTTATTTTCTGTGGCATTTACATTATTGGATGCAAAAACCAAAAAGTCTAGTTCTAATTAGATTCTAAATCATATATATATAGCCAAAATTGAGAGAAAATCCAATTAGATTTTACCATTAAAATCTAATTTTGCACTATGTGTCCTAAATTATTTTTTTTTAGAGAGATTTTTATTTCTTAATTTTGGAAATAAGTGCGGGACCACATCATAGATATTCATCCAAGTGAGTTATTGAATACAAAAATTAAAGAGTTCAGAATTAATGAACTATGAAAACGAAGAAGAAAAGTGCTTCCCGTTAACAAAAATTAAGAAGTAATAATAAAATAAAATAAACAGATATGGACAATTTACATTTTCTATATAATAATATCTTTACAAGTTTTTTTAAAGTATTGAAAAATATATTTAAGAATGACTATCAATAGTATTTAAATATTGATAATCATTCCTATATAGATTTTAATTTAAATACTATAGATTTTAATTGGGTTCTCAATTTTGTATCACATGTCTCACTTAAATTTTAATTTAGTGCCACGTGAATTATTGAGTATAAAAATTGAACAGTCCAAATCCAATTAGATTCTAAATTGGATTTAATTAAAGATCAATTTTTCGCCACATGTCCATCTAAATTTTTAATTTTTGTGGTACATAAATTATTGAGTGCAAAAGCTGAAAAGTTTAAAACCAATTAAATTCTAAATCTCACACACACACACACATAAACACATATAACCATTACATATTTTAGAAATATATGGTTTAAAAAAAGTGTAAGTTGATACCATTTATAATTTGAACATTTCAAAAAAAAAAATAATTTGAATTGTATAATTGTGATTATTTTTAAGTATACTCATGCATAAAGTTACATACTAGTATTTAGTAACAAAGAGTATAGTGATACGTTATTTCCTCCTCGTACATGAATAGTTGATTCTAGCATGAATTTAATTGGTAGAACTAATTATTACGTGAAATGAAAATATAAGAGTAATATCTTAATCACTACATCCCAATTTGTTTGTCCTATTTCAAAATTTTAACTTTTTAAAAATATATCATTTATTGTCTTGTTTGCTGTATAAAAATATATAAGTTTTCAAAACTATCCTTAAATAAATTTATCAAAAATAATTTTGGAAATAAAATAGGGGCATAATAGAAACATTAGTAAATTAATAGTTTTTAATTTTAGATATAGGACAATATTTGAAAATATATCAAAATAGAATAGAGGATAAGCAAATTGAGATGGATGGGATAATGTATAATATCGTAAGGCACAGCCAACAAGCAAGCCAGGCCAGAGAAAATTCCATTATTAGGCATCTGACTTTTTGGATTTAATAAAAATGGTTATGCAAACTAGTCAAAAGTTGCAGAAAGTTTGAATGGTGAGACACATGGGACACGGCTTAATTAGGAAGTACGTGGTCGCTGCTTTTAGTCTAGACTCCTGAAAGATGCAAGGTCTCTTTGCGTAGCAATGTTTATTCATCTAAGGTTGCATTTGGAAACTTCCATTTGGATTTGGATTTGGATTTCAAATTGATAGATTTGAAATTAAGGGATTTTAAATTCATTAATTTTTAGGAGTTATTTCAAATCCATGCATTTTAAAAGTTTAAAATCTTTAGTGGATTTGTTAAATCTAAATCCTTGACATTTTTAAATCTTTCCAAATAAATTATTTGGATTTTAATTGTCCGAATCCAAATCCTAATGCCCAAATTATTTGGATTCTCAATTTTGTATCACATGTCTCATTTAATTTTTAATTTACTGCCAAGTGAATTATTGAGTATAAAAATTAAACAGTCCAAATCTAATTAGATTCTAAATTGGATTTAATTAAAGATCAATTTTTCGCCACATGTCCATCTAAATTTTTAATTTTTGTGGTACATAAATTATTGAGTGCAAAAGCTAAAAAGTTTAAAACCAATTAAATTCTAAATCTCACACACACACACACACACACATAAACACATATAACCATTACATATTTTAGAAATATATGATTTAAAACAAGTGTAAGTTAATACCATTTATAATTTGAATATTTCAAAAAAAAATATAATTTGAATTGTATAATTGTGATTATTTTTAAGTGTACTCATGCATGAAGTTACATACTAGTATTTAGTAACAAAGAGTATAGTGATACGTTATTTCCTCCTCGTACATGAATAGTTGATTCTAGCATGAATTTAATTGGTAGAACTAATTATTATGTGAAATGAAAATATAAGAGTAATATCTTAATCACTACATCCCAATTTGTTTGTCCTATTTCAAAATTTTAACTTTTTAAAAATATATCATTTATTGTCTTGTTTGCTGTATAAAAACATATAAGTTTTCAAAACTATCTTCGAATAAATTTATCAAAAATAGTTTTGGAAATAAAATAGGGGCATAATAGAAACATTAGTAAATTAATAGTTTTTAATTTTAGATATAGGACAATATTTGAAAATATATCAAAATAGAATAGAGGATAAGCAAATTGAGATGGATGGGATAATGTATAATATCGTAAGGCACAGCCAACAAGCAAGCCAGGCCAGAGAAAATTCCATTATTAGGCATCTGACTTTTTGGATTTAATAAAAATGGTTATGCAAACTAGTCAAAAGTTGCAGAAAGTTTGAATGGTGAGACACATGGGACACGGCTTAATTAGGAAGTACGTGGTCGCTGCTTTTAGTCTAGACTCCTAAAAGATGCAAGGTCTCTTTGCGTAGCAATGTTTATTCATCTACGGTTGCATTTGGGAACTTCCATTTGGATTTGGATTTGGATTTTAAATTGATAGATTTGAAATTAGGGGATTTTAAATTCATTGATTTTTAGGAGTTATTTCAAATTCATGCATTTTAAAAAATTTAAAATCTTTAGTGGATTTGTTAAATCTAAATCCTTGACATTTTTTAAGCTTTCCAAATAAATTATTTGGATTTTAATTGTCCGAATCCAAATCCTAATGCCCAAATTATTTGGATTCTCAATTTTGTATCACATGTCTCATTTAATTTTTAATTTAGTGCCAAGTGAATTATTGAGTATAAAAATTGAACAGTCCAAATCCAATTAGATTCTAAATTGGATTTAATTAAAGATCAATTTTTCGCCACATGTCCATCTAAATTTTTATTTTTTGTGGTACATAAATTATTGAGTGCAAAAGCTGAAAAGTTTAAAACCAATTAAATTCTAAATCTCACACACACACACACACACACATAAACACATATAACCATTACATATTTTAGAAATATATGGTTTAAAACAAGTGTAAGTTAATACCATTTATAATTTGAATATTTCAAAAAAAAATATAATTTGAATTGTATAATTGTGATTATTTTTAAGTGTACTCATGCATGAAGTTACATACTAGTATTTAGTAACAAAGAGTATAGTGATACGTTATTTCCTCCTCGTACATGAATAGTTGATTCTAGCATGAATTTAATTGGTAGAACTAATTATTATGTGAAATGAAAATATAAGAGTAATATCTTAATCACTACATCTCAATTTGTTTGTCCTATTTCAAAATTTTAACTTTTTAAAAATATATCATTTATTGTCTTGTTTACTGTGTAAAAATATATAAGTTTTCAAAACTATCCTTAAATAAATTTATCAAAAATAGTTTTGGAAATAAAATAAGGACATAATAGAAACATTAGTAAATTAATAATTTTTAATTTTAGATATAGGACAATATTTGAAAATATATCAAAATAGAATAGAGGATAAGCAAATTGAGACGGATGGGATAATGTATAATATCGTAAGGCACAGCCAACAAGCAAGCCAGGCCAGAGAAAATTCCATTATTAGGCATCTGACTTTTTGGATTTAATAAAAATGGTTATGCAAACTAGTCAAAAGTTGCAGAAAGTTTGAATGGTGAGACACATGGGACACGGCTTAATTAGGAAGTACGTGGTCGCTGCTTTTAGTCTAGACTCCTAAAAGATGCAAGGTCTCTTTGCGTAGCAATGTTTATTCATCTACGGTTGCATTTGGGAACTTCCATTTGGATTTGGATTTGGATTTTAGATTGATAGATTTGTAATTAGGGGATTTTAAATTCATTGATTTTTAGGAGTTATTTCAAATCCATGCATTTTAAAAGT
This sequence comes from Quercus lobata, assembly GCF_001633185.2. Classification (NCBI taxonomy): domain Eukaryota; kingdom Viridiplantae; phylum Streptophyta; class Magnoliopsida; order Fagales; family Fagaceae; genus Quercus; species Quercus lobata. The sequence goes on from NC_044914.1 coordinate 7,929,325, forward strand.
TTAAAATCTTTCGTGGATTTGTGAAATCTAAATCCTTGACATTTTTTAAGCTTTCCAAATAAATTATTTGGATTTTAATTGTCCGAATCCAAATCCTAATGCCCAAATTATTTTGATTCTCAATTTTGTATCACATGTCTCATTTAATTTTTAATTTAGTGTCAAGTGAATTGTTGAGTATAAAAATTGAACAGTCCAAATCCAATTAGATTCTAAATTGGATTTAATTAAAGATCAATTTTTCGCCACATGTCCATCTAAATTTTTAATTTTTGTGGTACGTAAATTATTGAGTGCAAAAGCTGAAAAGTTTAAAACCAATTAAATTCTAAATCTCACACACACACACACACAAATAAACACATATAACCATTACATATTTTAGAAATATATGGTTTAAAACAAGTGTAAGTTAATACCATTTATAATTTGAACATTTCAAAAAAAATATAATTTGAATTGTATAATTGTGATTATTTTTAAGTGTACTCATGCATGAAGTTACATACTAGTATTTAGTAACAAAGAGTATAGTGATACGTTATTTCCTCCTCGTACATGAATAGTTGATTCTAGCATGAATTTAATTGGTAGAACTAATTATTATGTGAAATGAAAATATAAGAGTAATATCTTAATCACTACATCCCAATTTGTTTGTCCTATTTCAAAATTTTAACTTTTTAAAAATATATCATTTATTGTCTTGTTTGCTGTATAAAAATATATAGGTTTTCAAAACTATCTTTGAATAAATTTATCAAAAATAGTTTTGGAAATAAAATAGGGGCATAATAGAAACATTAGTAAATTAATAGTTTTTAATTTTAGATATAGGACAGTATTTGAAAATATATCAAAATAGAATAGAGGATAAGCAAATTGAGATGGATGGGATAATGTATAATATCGTAAGGCACAGCCAACAAGCAAGCCAGGCCAGAGAAAATTCCATTATTAGGCATCTGACTTTTTGGATTTAATAAAAATGGTTATGCAAACTAGTCAAAAGTTGCAGAAAGTTTGAATGGTGAGACACATGGGACACGGCTTAATTAGGAAGTACACGGCTTAAGCTTTCCAAATAAATTATTTGGATTTTAATTGTCCGAATCCAAATCCTAATGCCCAAATTATATCATCCAAACACACCCTAAAGGGTTAGGGTTACTCGTAATAATTTACAAAGGAGTAGAAAAAATAAAGGTTGATCTCAAGAGGCTCTATTCGAGGTTGACAAAATCTATCAAATTTAGAAATGAAGTAAAAATATCATGTATTGTACGTTTTCTATACCATACTCCCAGTATAATTATATTAAATAAGTTATATATACGATCTACAAGATATATAAAAGTTAAATAAACAAATAAATAACCCATTTAGATGACTTGCCAAATTAATGGATCATTATAGGCATCTGATTAAATTAAGTTGTAAATACCATTTCAATTTTCCAATTTCATCTTTGGGTGCTCAAAAGCATTTCCCACTGAGATTCGTTTATAAAAAATAAAAATAAAAAAAAGTAATATATTATTCATTTTAAATTGATTATAGTAGATCCATTCTAACATTCCTGGAAGGGGAAAATGTCCATTCCAACATGAATGGATATTTTTACTATTTCATAGAATACTTTTTTTTTTTTTCTGAGAATGTATTTCATAGAATACTTGACCGTGACAAATTCCATTCAGTTATTCTGAACAACGACATCTAAAACGTAATTTGATACCTTTTTTGCTATGAACGTAATTTAATACCTAATGTTTCAATCAACACATTTGGGATGGCAACGTTCTTATTACCTTTCAAAAGTGATAAAAAAAAATTGATAAAAGAAGTTTAAATTCTTAAAGTAATAATTATTCTTAGTCATAAAAATTTGTATGTGAGTAATATATACAAGAAATGATAAAAAATATTTATAAGTGATATCTTTTTAATTGAAAGGTCAAATTTTAGATAAAATAAATTTCTAGTATAATTATAATTTGTTTAGAAAAAATATCAAACCTAATTTAATAAATTCATGTAGTGTTTTAATGCTTTATGATAGGCTAAGAATGTATTGACTCCTTGTGATATATTAATTAATTAAGTAGCCAAGTTTATTAATTAATCAAATTAACATACAAAATGCATGGTAACACAAACAAATCACAAATATACTAAACTATACAGCGATAATAAAATTAACATGGTGATTTGTTTACGAATGGGGAAAACCTACATGACAAAAACCCTACCGGGTGATTTTAAGGTCACTGCTCCCAAGAATCCACTATTATCAAAATAAGTAGTTACAAGTAAAGGAATCTCAGTACCTTATACTAACTTACAGTTGAACCCTTACCCCAATACCTAATTGGACTAGTTCTATAGTGACAATCTCTCCTTTCAATGCACGACTCCCAGTACGTGACTAACCAATTACGCGGATCCTAATACGCGACTTAATCAGCAACTTGAGAAGAATATTGGCTACAAAGTTTTTCAGTTCATTACACGATGAAGATCATGAAACTCCTTGGTTACAAAACCCTAAGGTGAACAAACACAACAACTTCTTTAAGAGAAAGATGAATCAGAGAAAATTCTGTCTCCGATTACAATTTGCATAAATAAGACTTTGTTCACACTTGTGTAACTATGCAACTTTTGACAGCCCTTAAAATAATCCTTATATATGTTTAGCGTTATGAAAAAAGAAAGCTCAAACATACATTTACAGATTAAATGAAAATTAGTTTTGAAAAACTGAACTTCATAAATCTCGATAGATAGCTATCTATCGAGCTAGCTTTGAGCCACAAGTTTTAGCAGCTTTAAAATATCAATAAATGCTGGCTGTCGAGTTTTAAAATCCAACACTTTCTCACTTAATTCTTGGATAGACTTGCATAGTTTTAGCACTTTAACTTGAAACATTGTTTCTTGAAGCATTAAACACATTCTAAATCTACCCAATTACAAGTAAAGTGCGTTTTGTCAAAAGATTAGCCAATCACATAAAATATTGACATTTGTTCCTAACATTAAATCACATATGTCCTAACAATCTCTTCCTTTGGCAAACCGTGACAAAACCACAACAAACAAATAAACATATGAGAGAAGTCATAAATCACTCAACTCATACTCACTTGTTGAATACAATAAAGTCTATCCTAATACAAACTCTTGAAAAACTTTGTAAGAAAAGAGTTCATGACAAAAAGACTTTGATAACTTTTATTTCTGAAACACTTTAAACAAAACTCATCACGACATCTTAGTGTGAAACAGAAATAATAAATTGCGTACAATAAATAAGAAACATGTGTATAAAGAGAGAAAAGAAACAACATATGTAATTATTAGGACATATGTGTTTCACATATTAGGAACATATGTTACTATTTTATGTAATTGATTAATCTTTTGACAAAACGCACTTTACTTATATTTGGGTAGATCTAGGATGTGTTTAATACTTTAAGAAATAAGATTTCAAGTTCAAGTGTTAAACCCATACAAGTTTGTCCAAGAATCAAGTGTGAAAGTGCTACTCATTAAAGCTCGACAGCTAGCATTCATCGAGGCTTAGAGAGCTGTCAAAATCCCATGGCTCGACAACTGCTTGACAGATAGGTATCTGTCGAGATTTATGAAAAACAAATTTTTTAGTTCTGTTTTCATCCAATTCGTGGGTATATGTTTGGGCCTTCTTTTCTCACAACCCTAGACATATATAAGGATTATTTTAAGGATCGTCAAAGGTGAAACAAGTTGCACAAGTGTGGAGCAAAGTTTTGTTCATGTAAATTGTGACCGAAGACAGAATTTGCCCTAATTTATCTCTTTTTTGAAGAAGTTGTTGTGTTTGTACAGTGTAGGATTTTGTAACCAAAGAGCTTTCTAATTTTCATTGTGTGATGAACTGAAGAACTTTGTAGCCAACATCCTTCTCAAGTTGGTAATCAAGTCGCATACTGGGATCCGCACAATTGGTTAGTCACGTATTGGAAGCCGTGTATTGAAAATGAGAGATTGTCATTACAAAAAAAGTCCAACTAGGTATTAGGGTAAGAGTTCAACTGTAGTTTGGTATAAGGTATTGGGATTCCTTTACTTGTAACAACTTGTTGTGATAATAGTGGATTATTGGGAGTGGTGACCTTAAAATCACCTGGTGGGATTTTTGCAGTGTAGGTTTTCCCCATTCGTAAACAAATTACCGTGCCAATTTATTTTTCATTGCATACTTTAGATAATTGGTGATTTGTTTGTACTAACATGTACTTTGCATGTTAATTTGATTAATTAATAAACTTGGCTAATTAATCAATTAATATATCACAAGGGATCAATATATTCTTAGCCTATCAGTAAAGATGGGTAAAAGAACTATAATAACAACTTTAAATGTATATATATCAACAAGTACAAGATTTGCTATCACAAGATGATCACAAGATCTAAGGTACATGAAGAAATCACCGTCCCAGACCACTTCGAACGTAGTTGTGCCTCACTTCGTTTCATTGGAGCAGCGTCTATGTCACACATGACATGGAAGTGGTCGGAAATGGGAAAGGGGATAGAAAAATGGTGTAGAATTCTCGTGATAGCCGAAGGGAAGATGAGCTTATCACGGGTTGCTGTATCCCTATATACATCTATAAGGGAAAGAATAAAATGAGAGGGAAAATCTATAGTAAAATGCTCTAAAAAGGAAAGCAAAAATTGAGCACAGGGCTCTGTAATGAAGTTATAATAAGATAAAGGATGCAAAACAAAAGTCATAACCATGTTAATAAACCTAGGACCTTTAGCAAAGGCTGTACAAGAAGTGAACTGACGTTCATCCCAATCAGAGGGACTCTCACAAAAAGAAGATATACACTTGTCTTTAGACACGGTCTTAAGACGATCACAACCAGGGTAGTCAGGATGTACTATCCTAGGGATACGTAGCACGTCCAATACAATATCTGGAGTGACCACGATATGCGTACCTCAAGCGCAAGTGACAAAGAGATGTATCAAATAATCAAATCCATGCATGTTGAAGTAGAACTCCTATATAAGCACAGATGGACAAGTAACCAGGACGTCGCACAGTGACTCCCAACCCTTACCGTGAATGACAGTGGGTAGGTCAGTGTCGGAGAAGTCTGACAAAATGACTTAGCGTTCCAAATGAATGCCTCATCTAGAAAAGTTCTCCGAAAAGTTTTGTCAGGCTTTACCATCATGAAACTGAATATGAAAGGGAGTAGGATCAAAAGAAGAGGATGCCTCGAAATGAAGAGGATTTTGGGATGAAGTAAATTTTCATTTAGGTGTCATAGAGCAACTAACTGAAAGAAGAAGAGAGAGAGGCACATAGAAAAGCACCAATCACAATCAATATATAAGAATTTAGAAATTGTAAGGTACATATGCATGAAAATGCATGAGCATGTGATATGCAATAGTAAAAACATCATGGACTCAGCCCAATCCAATCCTACCAGCACATAATCATTTCAACAAAGTAAAGATACATCTAAAATGCATGAAACATTGTTATAATGCAAATGAGATGCAATGCATGATGATATAGAGCCATTTTTACAAAGCCCATCCCAAAAATTTCACAAACACTCCAATTTTGAAAAAACCCAATATTTTTCAAAAAATCCCAAAAAGGTCAAATGCATGAAGAATGTGTGAAAAGGATCTTACCAAATGAAAGAAGATAATCTTTAGGCCAAAAAACTCTTGGTAAAGAAGTTTGAGGTGATAGAGAGAGGTTTTGGAAGGCGAAGAGTCAATAGCAGTTGAGAGAGATCGAGAGACATGAATCCAAAATTGCGCGGATCCTATATATAGAACCTTTTAAATCTCGATAGATCGAGAGGTATCGAGAGGTGTCGAGGTTTAAACTTCGACAAATGCATCTCTTGGGCAACTATCCAGAGATGTCCACAGCAAAAAGAGGCTCAATGGATCGAGGAGCTATCAAGGAGACAAACTTTCTCAATGGATTGAGGAGCTATTGAGATTACGATAAAAAGAAGCTGAAGAGCTTGATAGATAGCCTAGCTGTTAAGAGGTGTTGAGGAGCTGTTGAGATTGCTTAAAAACAGTTTTTCAAAAAGAGAAAAACACAGACATGAATGCAATTAAACATGTAACTCAACCAAGGATCTAAACAACATTTTAATCTCTCAAAAAATCTCTTAACAAGAAAAATGTTAAGCACATAGATCTCAAAACACACACACACACACACACACACACATACACAACAAATCAAACCAATTTTATATTTTAAAAACAAGTTAAGACAGTTTAGCAAGTATACATTAACACATGTATTCCTTGTGATGGTCAAATCATATTGTACCTGCACATGTATCAAAAGTAGCAAAGAATATTGCGTGTTGTGTGTAAAAAACATCGCAAGATTGCATAAGTGTCTACATGTTATGACAATTTGAGATATGAGAAAATCACTTTAACTCACACACAATCATAACTATTTGATGGGGACTATCACCTTCAAGGTACATCTTATAACTCCCACATCTCCTAGAATACACACTTGCAATCATATATACAACATTTTTTTTTTTTTTTGGCTTTTTGGTGTGTTGTCATAGGCAATGAAAAATAAAACCTATACTCCTAAAAATCTATGTAGTAGTGTGAGTAAAGTTCATTCCCACGGAGGGTATCTAGCTTAGTTTTATGCTACGTGAACAAGGAAGGAGGGGTGGAGTATAATGAAAACAATTTTAAGAAAAAAAAAACAACTAAGGAACAATTCAAATTAAGTATCGAAATTAATCAAAAGAACGAACCTTGGTCTAAGTCAACATCCACCGTCAGAATTTTACAACTGATCATTGATGCAAGTATATATCAATTTACACTTTGAATATTCTTCATCGAAACAATTTTCCTATCTCTCCTTAGTCATAGTTAATTAGAAAACAAGCAATCTAATAAACTCTAACTACAAAACAACCCAAGACAAGCGCTAAAGGTTTAATCTAGTAGCAGTCTTAAGAATTAGAGAGATAGATGAAACTAAACAACACAAACAAAAGCGTTTGCATTTAATTTAGTCAAGCATTCTTCCTAAGATCTAATAATTTTTAACGTAGCAAATCATTAAATCTTGGTTGCTTCACAAGTTAGAGAGATCAAACAATTACAGATTTGATATCTAACCTAGTAGTAGATTGCAACGAATAATAAACTAGTAATTAAACGAGACAATCATGAAAATAGGCACAGAAGAAAATTCAATATTTAAGTCATAAATTGAATAATAAAAACAAATTAGATCTCACAGCTTTATTGATTCCCAGGCTTCAGTTTCCTTCGACCAAGTATAAAAGTTTAGCCAAGTAAGGCCATGATGAAAACTCAAAGGAGAAAATTAGAGAAGAAGGGAGAGAGAGGCATGTGTGTCCAATTCCGATTCTCCTCCCCCTTTTACATGTTAATTCCCACTTTTCCAAGCTTACAAAATCTCTTAAAAATATTCTCAATAATAATATCCAAATCTAACTAATTAAGGAAAAATATAAAATATAAAACAAAGTCCTAATATAACTACGAAAGTGGTGTTTTTCAGCTGGAAATTTCATGCACCACATCTGGAAACTTCTGAAATTAAACCCTATCAGATCTGCGTAATAGAATTGCAGGCAAAGGAACATTCCACAACGTCAGCAGTGCAGGTGCAGCAACTTCAAGCCCGATTTCGACCTTGATGCAGCCCGTATCATCTTAAATCATCTCAATCGGAGCTTGGATGAGAGAGTTATACCTAGATTACGAAGCAATGCCAAAGCTGTCCAGAATCGCCCAATTAGCTACGTTTTGTACTTAACGCCTCCATTGACATCCTAAATCAAAATATAAGAATAATGAGTACATTTAGGTACCAAATAAATATAAAAGACTAAACATTAAGGGAGAAAAATATGACATTTTGCATTCTCATCACTTTTTATTTTTCTTTACATATTTTTCTTTTAAACAAACCATGCATGGGCATATATGAGATAGAAAAAAAATACCTAATGATGTTAAGAATTTGACATTCCATTTTTGCTATGCCGAAGTATACAAATTTCATTTCATGATTGTCGGGCAACAGTGGTGAGATGGTTATTTATGCCTTTCTCTTAGGATTTTCTAATCCTTCCCGTCAAAAAGAGTGATACGAGTGTTAAGTACAAGAAATCACTTAATTTTACTCATCACAAACACAAGACACAAAGCTCCCTTGCTTAGTTGTGCATAGAGATGCTCATCTAAGTTACAAAAGATACAATGTTTAGAAAACTTTGTTTCAATGGCCATCCAAGGTAAACAAATACCAATGTACACAAACACATATTGTTTTTGTATTTTTCTAATTTCAATTATTTTATTTTATTTTATATGAAAAAAAAAAGTAAAACAAAATTGAAAAAGAACCAACCAAAAACATGTTAAACAAAGCAATGCATAAAACTTGATGCAAATGCATGAGGAAGGAGAAGAAGAAGAGATCAATCCATGGAAATAACACCAATTTTTTGGTGAAAGAATTCAAACCATTTGCTATTAAGAGGTTTGGTGAACAAGTCAACCTTCTAATCATCAGTATGAATGAATTCAAGAGTAAGCATACCATATTCGACAAGCTCCTGAATGAAGTGATGCCGAATCTCTATGTATTTGGTTCGAGAATGTTGAACCGGATTCTTAGAGATGTTAATGGCACTGGTATTATCACAATAGATAGTGAGATGTTCTTGACAAATACTGTAATCATGGAGAAGTTTTTGCATCCATAGAAGTTGGGTGCCACAGCTACCAGCAGTGATGTACTCAGCCTTTGCAGTGGATAAAGATATGGAATTCTGCTTTTTGCTCATCCAGGAAACAAGATTATTACCCACATAGAAACAACTCCCCCAATATACTCTTTCTATCATCAGCATTCCCAGCTCAATCAGCTCAGAATACCCAGCTAAGACATCATTTGTGTCTTTGCTGTACCACACACCAAAATCAGCAGTGGTTTTGACATACTTTATGATTCTTTTCAAAGCAATCACATGAGATTCTTTGGGATTAGCTTGATATCTAACACATACTTCCACACTGTAACTAATATCAAGTCTACTAGTAGTAAGGTAAAGAAGACTACCTATCATGCTTCTATAAAAAGATGAACCTACACTTTTACCTAACAAGTCAACAGTGAGTTTAACATTTGGGCTCATAAAGGTTCTAATAGAACTAGTACGTGACTAACCAATTGCACAGATCGCAGTATGTGACTTAATCACCAACTTGAGAAGAATGTTGGCTGCAAAGTTCTTCAATTCATCATACGATGAAGATCACGAAGCTCCTTGGTCACAAAACCCTAAGGTGTACAAACACAGTGGCTTCTTTAAGAGAAAGATGAATTAGGGAAAATTCTATCTCCGGTCATAATTTGCATGAATAAAACTTTACTTCACACTTGTGCAACTGTGCAACCTTTGACGGCCCTTAAAATAATCCTTATATATGTTTAGGTTGTGAGAAAAGAAAGCTCAAACATACATTCATAGATTGGATGAAAATCAGCTCTGAAAAACAGAACTTCATAAATCTCGATAGATAGCCATCTATTGAGCTAGCTACCAAGCCACGGGCTTCAACAGCTTTTAAACCTCGATAGATACTAGCTATCGAGCTTTGAAATCCAACACTTTCTCACTTGATTCTTAGACAGACTTGCATGGCTTTAACACTTGAATTTGAAACCTTATTTTTTGAAGCATTAAGCATATCCTAGATCTACCAAATTACAAGTAAAGTACATTTTTTCTAAAGATTAGCCAATCACGTAAAATATTGATATACGTTCCTAACATCAAATCATATATGTCCTAACACTTTATATAAAAGAAGGTGAGGTTTTCTTCATTTTAATTTAATTTTTTTGGAAGAAGGTTTTTTCTTTTTTCTTTTTGACTGATGGAAGAAGGTTTGATTAATATATATTAACTTATTCAAAAATTATAATTAATACTAAAAAATATATAAAATTATAATGATGATTTGGACAAATGTGAGATTTCAAAATTTATGCCACAACATTAAAAGAAGTCAACAATGTCAAAAAATAACTTATATATCTCTCTATATTAAGAGGATTCAAAAAATTAGTTATTATCTTTTTGACTTTCAAAAATACCCCTAATTTAATTAACGTATCCTTATTCCTATAACATAAAAATGAGGTTAAAACTATAAATAGACAAAAATTAAAGACAAAAAACCCACCCATGTTTATAAAATTAAAAACAAAAGTCTTATAGCTCAATTGGTTGTTACCTCCTAGTATTTCCAATTGAGACATCTAGGGTTTAAATTTCCTAGCCTTCATTGTAACTATTAAAGTTATTATGTTGATTGGGTGATGATTGAATGATGAGTGGAAGCATGAAAAAGAGAGTGAACACGAAAGTTTACGTGGTTCAACTTGACGGTCTGTCTCCATAGTAAAAAGCTCTTGATGGTTACATATTGTCAATTTTTTATCTTTCATTGAATCTCAGTACTTGAAAATGTTAATTGGTTATTGCATCGAATCTCAATCCGTTAATGAATGATGTCGAGTATGTATTATGTATGTCGGATGGTGATTAGGTTTGGTCCCATCTTACAAAATTTACCAGATAGATGCCTTCTTACCTTTCATAAAATAAATAAATAAATAACAGATCATAGAAAAGTGGTTGGCATACTTAAATGTTTTGGTGCAAAATCTGCTAATTGCATGACATACTCAACTGAAACAAGGTTTTTTTTTTTTTTTTTTTTTTTTTTTTTTTTTTTTTTTTGGGATCAAAAGGAACTTGAACAAGAATTTTAATCTAAAGAATTTTTGTAAATGCAACTTGAAAATTATACTAATATGCAATACTATATTATTCCTTAGATTAAAATGTGGGTGGAGACATGATTGCTTGTTAGCTAGTCTCTAAATTGGGTCAATTGCACAAAATTCATGCATCATGGGCAAAATGTCTACCTATAATAGGTCTAAATGCCTATTCAGTATGGTCACCAATGAGGAGTTCAAAAAGATATCCTCTACTGAAATTGCTAAGGAAGCATAGACTATCCTCTAGACAAAACCTAAGAAGGGACTAAGGCTGTCAAAGATTCAAAGGCTCACTACAAGTTTTGAAGAGATTAAGATGGAGGAGGATGAGTCATTTGATGAATTCTATGCCAAGCTAAAGGACATAGTCAACTCTGTCTTTAATTTTGGTGAAACCATTCCCGAACCCAAGGTTGTAAGAAAGGTGCTTGGATCTCTACTGGAGAGAGCTGGTTGGCAACTTGCAGACCTATGAATTGGGTTTGACCAGGATTGTGAAATCAAGCAAAGGTGAGAGCATGGCATTGAAGGCCAAAAGCAGTGACACTGATGAGTCTTCGGACAATGAAGATTCTAAAATGAAATCCTACATCACAATGCAGTTCAAAAAGTTCATGAAGAATACCAATGCGAAAGGATATGATAAGGACCGAAAGCAATCTAATTCTTCACAGCTTAAGAGCCAAGATAAAGGGAAGAAGGATGCTAGGGATGGCAGTCGGTATACTGTTCCCTCCAGATGAAAATGCTTCGGATGTCAAAGTTTTGGACACATGAAACAAAAATGTCCAACTTATTTCAAGACCATTGGGAAAAGCAAGGCCCTTATTGCTACCTTGAGTGACACCGAGCCTAAGGATGATTCGGATAATGAGGATGATGGAATTTTGAATGCCTTCACTGCCATTGTAAATCCTACTAAAGGGATTGTTAAAGAAGTGGATCAAGAAGAGGACTTGGTGGAGTCTAAGTTGAGAAGATGGATAAACAGGATGACATCCATATAACCTATGCAAAATTATATAGGGTCTCTGAAAAACATGAGAAATTGTATAGGTTGGCCACCAAGAAGCTCAGTGATGTGGAGCTTGAATGAGAAGAAATATCCACAAAGTTTGACAAAGCTAATCAGACCATTGGAGCACTACGGTTTGAGAACAATTGCTTGATTGAGAAAACCAAGAAGCTTGAAGTGGAGCTGTTTCAAGTCAGAGCTCAGTTGGAGAGGACTTCAAGTGCATAGCTTGATGAGATGCTTAGCTTTCAAAAATCTGCTTTTGATTAAACCAGTTTGGGGTATGATTTTTCTTCCTCTAATATTGCTTCTTCTAGTACTACTTTGTTTGTTTCACCTGCTAATAATGTTAAATATGAGAATAATGATGTGAAAACTATTTTAGTTAGTGAGAACATAGACAAGGGTAAATCTATCTTAGGAGCACCCCTTAAGCTTGATAAGAAAGAGACTAAAAACCCTAGGGCTAAGAAGAGCAATAACCAAAAGTTTAAACAGAAGAAGTAGTTGGTGATTTTCCCCATTCGTAAACAAATCACCTGTGTCAAATTTATTTTCCACTATATTTAACTTAGTTGGTGATTTGTTTGTGCTACCACATGTATTGCACGCTAATTGAATTAATTAATTAACTTGGCTAATTAATTGGTTAATTCATCACAAGGGGTTAATACATTCTTGGCTTATAAAGTGGTATCATAGTGGGCATACTCTAATTAGGGTTAATTTTTGTTGTGTGATCCATTGACCCCTATTTGTCATGGATAGAGGACAGTCTCTTATTATACCTCATTTATTTAATGGCACTAACTATGCATACTAGAAAGTATGCATGAGAGTTTTCTTGTAGTTTTTAGATGAGAAAGTGTAGCAAGCTATGGAGATAGGCTGGACCAAGCCTATGGAAGTGCCAGCCGACTAGGATGATGCTAAGATTAAGGTGGCAAACTTCAATGGTAGGGCATTGAATGTTCTATGTAGTGTAGTCATGAATGAGGAGTTCAAGAAGATATCCTCCACTGAAACTTTTAAGGAAGCATGGACGATCCTCTAGATAACCTATGAAGGAACCAAGGCTGTCAAGGATTCAAAGCTTCGGAGGCTCACTACCAGCTTTGAAAAGATCAAGATGGAGGAGGATGAGTCGTTCGATGAGTTCTATGCCAAGCTCAAGGACATAATGAACTCAGCTTTTAATCTTGGGGAAACCATTCCTGAACCCAAGATTGTGAGAAAGGTGCTCGGATCTCTATCCGAGAGATTCCATGCCAAGATCACTGCCATTGAGGAATCAAAGGAAATTGACAAAATTCCTTTAACAGAGTTGGTTGGCAATCTACAGACCTATGAGTTGGGTTTGATGAGGATAGAGAAATCAAGCAAGAGCAAGAGCATGGCTTTGAAAGTCAAGAGTAGTGACACTAATCAGTCTTCAGATGACGAAGATTTTAAGATGAAGTCCTACATCGCCATGCAATTCAAAAAGTTCATAAAGAATGCCAATGCAAAGGGCTTTGACAAGGATTGTCGACAGTTGAGTTCTTCTTAGTCTAAAAGCCAAGAAAAAGGGAAGAAGGATGCTAGGGATGGCGGTCAGTACACTGTTCCCTCAGGACAAAAGTAATTGGCTAATCCTTTGAAAAAATGCACTTTACTTGTAATTAGGTAGATCTAGGATGTGTTTAATGCTTCAAGGAATAAATTTTCAAGTTCGAGTGTTAAAGCCATGCAAGTCTATCCAAGAATTAAATGAGAAAGTGTAGGATTTTAAAGCTCGACAGCTAGCATCTATCGAGGTTTAAAAGCTATTGAAGCCCATAACTCGACAGCTAGCTCGATATATGGCTATCTATCGAGGTTTATAAAACTCAATCTTTTAGGACTGTTTTTCATCCAATCCGTGAATGTATGTTTGGGCTTTATTTTCTCATAACCCTAAACATATATAAGGATAATTTTGAGGGCCATAAAAGGTTACACATAGTTGCACAAAAGCACAATTTCACCAGTGTGAAGAAAAGTATAATCGAAAACCTAGCTTGCCCTATTTCTTCTTTTTCTTGAAGAAGCTACTGTGTTTTGTACACCATAGGGTTTTGTGACCAAGCAACTTCATGATTTTTATTGTGTGATGAACTAAAGAATTTTGTAGCCAACATCCTTCTCAAGTTGGTGATCAAGTGATGTACTACGATCCGCGCAATTGGTTAGTCATGTACTGGGAGCTGTGCATTGAAAAGGAGATTGTCACTACAGAAAAAGTCCAATTGGGTATTAGGGTAAGGGTTCAACTGTAGGTTGGTATAATGTACTGGAATTCCTTTACTTGTAACCGTTTGTTTTGATAATAGTGGATTCTCGGGAGTGGTGACCTTAAATTCACCCAGTGGGATTTTGCCTCGGTGGTTTTCCCCATTCATAAACAAATCACCTATGTCAAATTTATTTTCCGTTGCATTTAACTTAGTTGGTGATTTGTTTGTGCTACCATGTGTATTGCATGCTAATTGAATTAATTAACTTGACTAATTAATTGGTTAATTCATCACAAGGAGTCAATACATTCTTGGCCTATCAGGGGAGATGGGATCCCCACAGATCTAGATCGTGGGTATCAGCTTTAGAGTTTACCATGGAAACAACAACCAACTTTGATGGGAAATTAATGAAGATTGTGACTTTCATATTATGTTTAAATATAAAAGGAAAAAAATAATGTCGAAAGAGAAAGTTAGAGAGAGTGAAACTAAGAGAATTAGCATAGTTATGGATGGCCTACGTCCACAATGGAAAGCCTAGCCTTATATCTATACTATTCTAAATTATATCATACAACAAATTGAATATATAGTTTATATACAAAATATTAGGCTTAGTATGATAACCTTACCTAAAACCAAGGTAGCCCATAATATTCTAAAAAATCATAGTTTGTTATTATTAATTTATGGCAATATCCTCATATATAATATTTTAATATTTTCTAATATAGTTTAAAACCCTTGTATAGGTGATTCTCATAGAGTAATGTTACATTTACAACCAATTTTATAATTGTTGAATTGACAATATCTTATAGATTTATCATTAACATGTACCACTTTATTGTCTATTATTAATAAGATTTCATATCAATAGTTGTCAGATATAATGTGAAATATACTGTGACTCTAGAGTCTGGACTTATTGTTTTCGTAAGAGACAGCCAACAAGCAACACAGGCCAAAGAAAATTTCATTGTTTTGCATCTCACGTTTTTGTTTTAGGCTTTTGTTCTCTCACATCTATTTTCTTACAACCACTTTTGAATTTTAAATGTGGAATTTTTTTTTTTCATTTTTTAAAATGTAGACATTTTCACATCAATTATGGATATATGTATTAAATAATGAATGTAAACGAGTGTGAAAGAATATTTAGCATTTGTCTAATTAAAGATTCAATAGGAAAACTAGTCAAAAGTTGATAGAGTTAATTTTGAAACATGACATCATCATGAGGAATTTCTAATGCATAAACAACTGTCCAAGAAATTTGATCCCTTAACGTGATGTCTTAAGCCGAATATCGTGCACAACGGTGTAAAAGGAAAAATAGGGAAATTTTCTTTTCAACTCAAACAAGTGAATGGAGTTTCTCATAATTAATCTATTTTCATGACGAGTAATTATTAGTATTTCGAAAATATAACAACGTGGTATTTTTTCATGAGCATGAATTTGCTACTATATATATATATATATATATATATATATGAGGATATTGCTCTAGAATATTAATGCTACTCTGCTATGGTTTTAGGTAAAGTTATCATAGTAAACCTAATATATTCGAATAAAAATTATATATTCGATTTTTGTAACTTGCTGCTGGGTTTTGTGGAGCCTAGTTGTGTTTGATCCAAACGACAACCTGACCTGAAATGATGTTGCGTGATTTTTTAATGGGAGATTTTCTGAGGCTTAGACTATGGGAGATTTCCCTGATAATGGTGAAATTCCTGCAACTTCGTGGACGTAGGCAAATTGTCAAACCATGTAAATATTGTCTTGTACATGTGATTATTTTTTCTTTGGCGTGTGTTTTCTCTATTTTGCTTCTCATAGGATTGGGAATTTCGTGTTAATTCCCTAAAACTAGTATTAGAGCCAGGTTTAGGTTTGAGAGGGAGCAATGGGAGAGGAAGCGAGAAAGGCATTTGGAATAGAAAAGTTTGATGGCACAGGCTCTGGATTTTGGAGGATGCAAATCAAGGATTATCTTTATGGGAAGAAGTTGCATCTACCGCTTCTAAGGGAAAAACCTGCAACTGTGAAGGATGAGGAATGGGCTCTTCTTGATAGATAGGTACTGGGAGTCATCAAGTTAACTCTGTCTAGTTTTGTTGCACACAATGCTGCAAAGGAGAAGATCACAGCAAATCTGATAAAGGCTTTGTCTAGTATGTATGAAAAGCCGTCAGCAAACAACATGGTGCATTTGATAAAGAAATTGTTCAATTTGGAGATGACAGAGAACGCATTAGTAGCACAACATCTAAATGAATTTAACACTATCACAAATCAATTGTCATCCGTAGAAATTGATTTTGATGATGAGATCTGTGCACTGATCGTTTTGGCTTCTTTGCTAAACAGTTAGGAGGCAATGAGGATGGCAATAAGCAATTCAACAGGAAAAGAAAAGCAGAAGTACAATGACATATGAGATTTAATTTTGGCTAAAGAGATTCGTAGAAGAGATGCAGGTGAAACCTTAGAATCTAGTTTTGCCCTAAACCATGAGACAAGAGGCAGAGGTAATGACAGAAATTCAAATCGAGTAGATCAAAACCCAAAAATTTTGGAACTGAAGTAAATCTAGATCAAGCCAACAAGAACAATGCTAGAACTATGGGAAAACAAGTCACTTTAGGAGGAAATGCAAAAGTCCTAAAAAGAATAATAAAGATGATTCTGTTAATGCTGTAACAGAAAAGGTACAAGACGCATTACTTCTTGGAGTAGAGAGTCTACTTGATGATTAGGTTTTGGACTCAGGAGTTTCGTTTCATACCACTCCACACCAAGAAATCATACAAAACTATGTTGCAGATGATTTTGGTAAGATGTATTTGGTTGATGGTACAGCCTTGGATGTTGTGGGTATGGGAGACGTTCAGATATTGTTGCCCAATGGGTCTGTTTGATTACTGGAGAAGGTTCGACAAATCCCTGACCTGAGGAGGAATCTGATTTCTGTTGGACAATTTGATGATGAAAGGCATGCAATACTGTTTTTTGGTGGTACTTGGAAGGTTACAAAATGAGTTAGAGTATTGGCTCGTGGAAAGAACACTAGTACTCTATATATGACCTTAAGTCCAAGAGATACAATTGCAATTGTTGAAATAAGTACTGATACAAGCCTATGGCACTGCAGACTTGGTCATATGAGTGAGAAAAGGATGAAGATGCTACTGTCAAAAGGGAAACTACCAGAATTGAAGTCCGTTGATTTTGACATGTGTGAAAGCGCATCTTAGGAAAGCAGAAAAATGTGAGCTTCTTGAAAACTAGCAGGACATCGAAGGCTGAAAAATTGGAGTTAGTACATACTGATTTGTGGGGGCCTTCTTCAATTGCATCCCTTGGAGGTTCAAGGTATTACATCACTTTCATTGATGATTCAAGAAGAAAGGTATGAATTTATTTTCTAAAAAATAAAATTGATTTATTTGAGACTTTTAAGAAGTGGAAGGCTATAGTTGAGACAAAAACAAGTCTGAAAGTAAAATTTTTGAGGTTAGACAATGGAGAAGAGTACATAGATGGAAGGTTCAGTGAGTATTGTGTTGCACATGGAATTAGGATGGAGAAGACATCCTGGGACACCACAGCAAAACGGTGTGGCTGAACGCATGAACAAAACTCTCAATGAGCATGCTAAGAGTATGAGGTTAGATGCTAGATTACCAAAAACTTTCTAGGTTGATGTTATTAGTACTACAGCTTACTTGATAAACTGAGGACCATTAGTTTCCATAGAGTTCAGACTTCCTGAAGAGATTTGGAGCAATAAAGAGGTAAAGTTTTCCCATTTAAAAGTTCTTGGTTGTATTTTTTTATGTTCATATTGATTCTGTTGCTCATAGTAAACTTGATGAAAAGTCTAAAATATGTTTTTTCATTGGCTATGGTGATGAGAAATTTGGCTATCGGTTTTGGGATGAACAAAACAAAAAAATCATCAAAATTAGAAATATGATATTTAATGAACAGGTTATGTACAAGGACAGGTTAATTGTAGTGCCAGATATTACAAAGATAGATCAAAAGAAATCTGAGTTTGTCAACTTAGATGAATTGCCTGAAAGTACTGTCCAGAGAAAGGAAGAAGACGATAAGGAGAATGTAGATTCATAAGTAGATCAGAGTACACCTGTAGTTGAAGTCTGTAGATCTTCTAGTACCATTAGACCTACATAGCACTATTCACCCGCTCTTAATTATCTCCTATTGACTGATGGTGGTTAGCCAGAGTATTATGATGAAGCCTTGTAGGATGAAAATTCAAGCAAATGGGAGCCATAAAGATAAGATGGATTCCTTATAGGGAATCAGACATGGGAATTGACTGAATTGCTAATAGGAAAGAAGGCTCTATACAATAAGTGGGTATACAGAATAAAGAATGAGCATGATGGTAACAAGTGTTACAAGGCCAGATTAGTTGTCAAAGGGTTCCAGCAAAAGAAGGGCATTGACTACTCTGAAATATTTTCCCTAGTTGGGTAGATGTTAATAATTAGATTGCTACTAGGAATGGTGGCTGCAAAAAATTTACATCTTGAGTAGTTAGATGTGAAGACGACATTCCTTCATGGTAACTTGGAGGAAGACATTTACATGATTCAGCCAGAAGAATTCATTGTTCAGGGACAAGAGAATCTAGTCTGCAAACTAAGAAAGAGCTTGTACGGCCTAAAACAAGCTCTAGGATAGTGGTACAAGAAATTTGATATTTTTATTCATAGAATTGGGTTCATGAGATGTGAAGCTGATTACTATTTCTATATTAAGTTCTTTGGAAATTCTTACATCATTTTACTATTGTATGTGGATGATATGCTCATTGCAGTGTCTAGCATTAAAGAGATTAATAATCTAAAGAAGCGATTGTCAAAACAGTTTACAATGAAGGATTTGGGAGCTACAAAGCAAATCCTTGGTATAAGAATCATTAGAGACAAGGCTAATGGTACATTGAAGCTTTCACAATCAAAGTATGTGAAGAAAATTCTAAGCAGGTTCAACATGAATGAAGCTAAACTAGTGAGCAAATCCTTGGGTAGTCATTTCAAACTAAGCAAAGAATAGTCATCGAAGAAAGAAGAAGAAAGGGACCATATGGGCAAGATGCCCTATGCTCAACTATTGGCAATTTGATGCATGCTACGGTGTGTATAAGGCTAGACATTGCACATGCAGTGAGAGTTATGAGCAACATTGGGAGGTAGTCAAGTGGATTCTGAGATATTTGAGAGGTTCATCAGATACATGTCTTTGCTTCACAGGTGCAAGTTTGAAACTGCAAGGTTATGTAGATGCTAATTTTGCTGGTGATATTGATAGTAGAAAGAGTACTACTGGGTTTGTATTTACTCTAGGTGGTATAGCTATATCCTGGGCTTCAAATCTACAAAAGATTGTTACTTTGTCTATTATAGAACTTGAGTATGTTACAGCAACTGAAGCTGGAAAGGAGATGATTTGGCTATATGGCTTCTTAGATGAATTGGGTAAAAAGTAGGAGATAGGCATTCTACACATTGACAGTCAAAGTGCAATTTTTCTTGCTAAAAATTCAGCTTTTCATTCAAAGTCGAAGCATATATGGACAAAATACCACTTTATCTGTCACCTTATTGAAGATAAGCTGGTAATACTTGAGAAGATTTGTGGATCTAAGAACCCGGCAGACATGTTGACTAAGGGTGTCCCTATTGAGAAGCTGAAGCTATGCGCAGCTTCAATTGGTCTTCTAGCTTGAGGACAGGAGGATGAGTTGCAGGGATAAGGGATTATTTTTGGAGGATTGCAGTTGATGTTGGTGATTGAACTAGTCTCCAAGTGGGAGATTTATTGGGCTTTATGGAGCCTAGTTGTGTTTTATCCAAATGACAACCTAACCTGAAATAATGTTGCGTAGTTTTTTAATGAGAATTCAACGGTTTATTGTCTCTTTCCTATAGAAGACACCAAACTGAAGTATATCCCTCGTCACTATGATGGATGACTTGTAAAACCTGTGTCACAGAAAGCACTCAACAGATAAGGGCACCGGTTTGGGGCCTACCAAGGACCCTTCGATGCTTAAGTTAGCTTATTCTCTCTAGAAAAACTGTAATTTATATTGCAGTTGTGTGTTCCCCATTTTTTACCTGTCATTCTTGGCTTTATATAGCCTCAAGCTAAGTTAATATTCAATATATTGTTGTGTTATAGTTGGAGTAATTAATGCTTACTGATTGCAAATTAACTCCAACATTTTCTATTCATAACCGGTCCTTAATTTTGCATTATTGGACGATGGTAACGGTTTTCTACTATTCATTGCTAATCATTAACTATTGCCTGGAATTAATGCACTTACACTTGTCCATACTCTTACTTGTCACTATAGTGGATAGTTTGCAAGTAACAGATAACCATTTGTATGCTACTCGTCAGTTGCCCCCCTTATTCCTTTGTCATCCATTTCCTGGACAAGCTAATGAATATGGAAAGTCAATCTTGGGCGAATCGCCTTGTTTGTGCCCTGAGATTCTCATCCTATCATTTTTATTATTGGGCAACATCTCCGTCAGTTGATTGCCATGTTCCTTATTTGTGTTGGCCGCATGTGTGTGTTTTCCTTGAGTTTCTTGAGCATTGAATTCATTTCCTTTTATCAAAAAACCTTCTCATATTCTTTTTCTTCTTCTTTGTTATACACTGAGCTTGGAGTCTAAAACTAAAAGAAAGTTCCTACACCTTCCATAGGGTAAGACTCATTTGCCTCCCTTAATGGTTGATTTTGATTTCATTAAGAAGGAAATTCCCTCTGTTTTGTTCTTCTTCACTAGGTTAGAAGTGTTTCTTGAGTCTTCCAGTGGGCACTGTCCCCACGTTGGTTTATTTGTACCTCAAGATTGTTGGGCTTTTAGGCTTGTTTTGATTAGCCTTTACCCTTCGATTCGTTACTCTTTAATCGCCTATCATCTAGAGATGACTGCCAAAGAGTACAGAGATAGCGACATTAGGTCCAATAAGATAGAAACTAGTTTGTCATCAAGTGGTAAGTCCACTTATAAAGATTTCGAGATTGTAGTGCCAAAACCCCCCATCATCTTCAAAAACTCCTTCGTCTTCAATCCCTTTTCATTCTCTCTCCGAGTCTTGCCTTTTAGAGTCAAGGCATTTGAAATCTATACATAAGAGGTTTCAATTCCCTAAAAGGGTAGCTATAAGATTACCTCATCCTAATGAAAAAGTGTGTACCTTTGCTCATGGTGAGGTGAGTTTTATGAAGCTACCTTTTCATGTGGCCTTCGTTTTCTTGTTCATCCTTTTATTATGCAACCCCTTTGAAGTCTCAATGTTGCACCCGATCAGCTCATCCCTAACGCATTGAGGTCGATCATTGGTTGTATGTTGATCTGGGTATCTATCCATAATGGGGACACAATTACTCTAAATGAATTTCTCTACCTATACCATTTGAAACCTTCTACCCATTATGGGTATTTTGACCTTCTACCTTGGAATAGGGAGTCTAGAATTGTTCGTAGCTTCCCTACTTCCTTTCGTGACTAGAAGTCACGATATTTCTTCATTTTTGGATCTGGATGGGAAACCATGTTTGATGACTTGTGGGGTGACGTCCTATGGTTACTACGGGAATGGGAAATCCCTTCTCTTGGTGTGTTTCTCTTCCCCTTCATTAAATTAGTTGTTTTAAGTTTACTATTCTTAGACCTTTTTTTTTTTTTTGGTAGTTTCTGATCGTCCCTTGTTGGTGGAACATTACCAAGGACAAATTAAGGTTGCCTTTGAGTTTGCCCTCACAGTTGATGATTTCGATGAGTTGGTTAATCCTCGTCGTTTGTAGGAGTGTTGCCTTGGACCCAAGCCTTTTGCGTACGTTTTGAGGAAAATTGCCCAGGAAGAGAAAAGTAGGTTGAAGAAATGGCCACCAGGTATAGTAAAGACAAATATGCTTGTGTAAAGAACTTGAAGAATGAACATCTATCGCATAGTACTCCTGGATCAAAGAAGCGTAAGCTTGACGAAGGGAAGGATGAGACTCTTGCCCCCTGTCACTTTTTTGGTACTCCATCCTCTCCCACGCCTTCTCTCAAGATGATGACATTCATTCCTCTGACCACACATTCTAAAGGGAAAGCCAAGGTTGGCAAGAGTGTTTGGAAGGGCCCTGCTATTGCCCTTAGACGAGCTCACAATGTTATTACTGATGACGAGCTTAAGGGTCTCTTGTCTATCCCTTCCCACAAACTGGTCAGCCACCATATTTACAAACTAGTATAGGTATTTTACTTAGTGTTTCTTCACTACTTGTTAAATATTCACACCTGTTAAAACTTACTAACCCTTCTTTCATTTTTTCAAGTTCTTGATGAGTCCCTTCATTTGATGACAAACTACTTGAATAGTGAGGAGAAGGTAGTAATGGCCAACTCAAAGATTGATTCCATTGAGGCTAAGAGCTTAAAGTTGAGAAAGGATCTAATTGAAGTTATGGACCAATCGATAAATGACAAGGAGAAGGTAAAGGAACTGAAGCACTGAAGTTTGAGAGAAAGCTTGTCATTCAGAAAGACGAGGAATTCAAGTTGCCCTCTTGAAAATGGATGAGGAATGTGAGAAAGTGATTGCTAGGTTCTAGGAGTTTGATCGCTTCTCTGATATTCAGTTCACGCAGTACTTCAAGGGCTTCGTGCTTCTTCGTAGGTGGATGATTAAGCACCATAACCATGTAGCAGATTTTGCAAATCTAGACTTTAAAGCTATTGATATTGAGATCCTTACTAACGAGGCCAATGAGAAGGAAGGTGGAACCATTGCTAAAGCTACTAACATTGTTGAAGGAGAGGGTGTTGCTGTAGGAGGAGTTACTAACGAGGCTTAGACAGACATGGACCATGTTAAGGAGATCGTCAATGCTCCTTGAAGTAAAATTTTAAATAATTTTATTTTGTTTTATTTCAAAGACAATGGATGCCTCCTGTTTTAAGGCTTTTTAATTTAGAAACAATGGGTGCCTCCTATTTTGAGGCTTTTGTTTAAGAAACAACGAGTGCCTCCTTTTTTGAGGCTTTTATTTTAGAAACAATGCATTCATCTTGTTTTGAACTTTGAAGTTCTTCTACTTATGATTCATGCTTGCTCTTTTATTACCTTGCATTTTAATTAGTCATTTGATTTTTCAACATGTTCCCTGATTTCAACTCATCGTTAGAGTCATTACCACGTTTATGATTTTTACTCGTCATTTTGAGTTTTTACCCTATTTTTTGATTTTAACTCATCTTGTGAGTTTTTATCACATTTATGATTTTCAACTCGTCATTTTGAGTTTTTATCATATGTTGTGATTTTAACTCATTTTTTAAGTTTTCACCACATTTATGATTTTAACTCATTATTTTGAGTTTTTACCATATTTTGTGATTTTGACTCATCTTTTGATTTTTTACCACACTTATGATTTTCACTAGTCATTCGAGCTTTTACCATTCGAGTTCTTATCACGTTTGTGATTTGAACTTGTTGCTAGATTTCACGTCATTGAACTTAGCTTTCACACTCTATCAAACTTTATTGGGAAAAAGGATGGTTGAACAAGCCTTATTATTTCATGCATTCCTCATATAGGAGGGAATTACAAGGAAATAGCAAACTGAAAATAGCTTTATCAAAATACTTGAAGGAAAAGAAATACTTAGAAAAAACAATGAAATCTCACTTATTTGATACATCGTCAGGCGAGGTGCTCTTACAAACAAAGCTTATTAGAATAGGCAATAGCTTTTACTAATAGTACTTCTTGAGATGTTCCACGTTCCAAGGACGAGGAAGTGGATTGCCTTCCAAATCCTTCAAGTAATAGCTTCCTCATCGGGAGTAACAGATGACCTTGTATGGGCCTTCCCAAGTAGGCCCTAATTTCCCTTGTGTTGGATCCCTTGTGAGACTTTCCACAGCATCATGTCATCAGGGTCGAACCTTCTGAGCTTAACCCTTTGATTATAGTACTTTTGCATTTTTTTTATTGATCCATTCTCAAGGCCGCCTCATCTCTAACTTCAACCAAACAATCCAAGTTGAGCCTCAGTTCGTCATTGTTTGTACCTTTGTTGTAATGAGCTAGCTAAGACTGGAGACTTCTACCTCAGCTAGGATAACTGCTTCAGTGCTGAAGGCCAACTGTTGGTGTTCTTGCTGTTGTCCTGTAAGCCCATAATACCCTAGGCAACTCTTCAGGCCATGCACCCTTTGCCCCCTCAAGTCATGCTTTGATAAGTTTAAGCAAAGTACAATTTGTTACTTCTGATTCCCCATTAGCTTGTGGGTGCCCGGGTGACAAATAGTGATTTTGTATCCCTAGCTCTACGCAAAACTCCTTGAATTTTCTACCATCAAAATGTCGACCATTATCAGATATGACTATCCTAGGGATTTCAAACCAATAGAAAATGTTCTTCCAAAAGAAGGTCTGTATCTTGTCTTCAGTGGTTTCGCTTCGACCCATTTCGTGAATTAATCAGTGGCTACGAGTAGAAGCTTTACTTCTTTCCCAAAGGGAGTGGGCCAATGATGTCTATATGTCATGTGGAAAATGGCCATGGTGAAGAGATGCTTATTAGTAATTCCCCAGATATATGTTGTACGTTGCCAAACCATTGACACTTATCACATTTCTTCACAAGTTCAGCTGCATCCTTTTGTATAGTTAGCCAAAAGTAGCTTGCCCTAATTGTCTTTCCCACCAGAGATAGAGGTTCGAAATGGTCATCACATATACCTTCGTGTATTTTTCGTAGCACATACGTTGCCTCGTCAGGGTTCAAGCATTTTAGGTATGGCATCGAGAATCCTTTTTTGTAAAGTTCTCCATTCAAAATAATGAACCTTGCTACTCGGAATTTTATTTTCTTCACTTCTAACGAGCCAGATGGGAGTTGGCCGTCTCTGATGGGACTTGGTAGCTGAATCGAAAGGGCCTGCAATTCATCAATACTAGGGGTTGTCTGAACCTTCATGAGCAAGTCTACTGTTGCTGAAGCATCTTCAGTTGATGCAAGTCTAGCAATCTCATCAACAGCTGAGTTTTCTTCCCTTGGGATTAGCTCGAGTTTGACGCTATCAAATTTATCAATGAGCTAACTCGTCAACTATAGGTATTTCTTCATTATTTCTTCCTTCACTTCATATTCATTGGTTATTTGCCCAACAATCAACTTAGAATTAGTTCTCAATCTCAAATTCTTAATTCCCAAGGCTCTTGCAATCCTTAAGTTGGCAAGGACTGCCTCATACTCTGCCTCATTGTTTGTTGCTAGAAACTGGAGTTGAACCCCATACTTAAGGACATCTTTCCTTGGTGACGTCATTATGATATCGACGCCTCCAAGTCTTGTAACAGACAAGCCATCTGAGCAAACCGTCCAATACTCTACTTTCTGATCAGGGTCTAGAAGAGTGAATTCTGCAATGAAATCCGCTAAAGCTTGAGCTTTGATTGCTGTTCTTGGCCTGTACTTAATGTCAAATTGGCTTAGCTTAACTACCCACTAGACCATACAACCTACATCATTTGGTTTGCTCATTGCTTTTCGGATTGGTTGGTCTGTTATAACTACAATGGTATGAGCCTAGAAGTATGGACAAAGCTTTCTCGAAGTCATAATCAATGAGAAGGCCATCTTCTCCATGCGTCTTTGCTTCGGCATCCTGAAAAGCTTGACTCGTGTAATACACTAGCCATTGTATCTTGGATTCTTAGCAGATCAAGGCTGAACTGACGGTTGTTTATGATACAGCTAAGTATAAAAACAGATCTTCTCCTTCTACTGATGGGCTTAGTAATGGAGGCTTGGGCAGATACTCCTTGAGGTTCTAAAAGGCTATCTCACACTCGTCCATCCACTAAAAAGCTTGTTTAAGAACTTTAAAGAAGGGGAGGCACTTGTTAGTGGACTTCGAGACAAACCTGTTTAATTCTGTTACTCGCCCCATTAGTCTTTACACCTCCTTGACTGTCTTGGGAGAAACCATGTCAAGTATGGCTCTGACCTTCTCTGGGTTCACCTCAATTCCTTGCTAAGATACCATGAAGCCTAGGAATTTTATTGATGAGACTCCAAAAAGGAACTTCGTAGGGTAAGCTTCATTTTGTACTTTTTCAAAGTATCAAACGCCTCTTAAAGGTCTACAAGATAGGTTTTAGGTTCCCTACTTTTTACGAGTATATCGTCTATGTAGACTTCCATTTTCCTCCCTATCTGCTTGTTGAACATCTGATTCACCAATCTTTGATAGGTGGCACCTGTATTCTTCAACCTAAACGACGTGACTTTGTAGCAATATGGGCCCTGGCTAGTGACAAACACAGTTTTCTCCTGATTTTCTTCCTTCACTAAGATTTAGTTATAACCTGAAAATGTATCCATGAAGGTTAGTAGTTCATGGCTAGCTGTTGAATCAACAAGTTGGTCAATTCTAGGAAGGGGAAAACTGTCTTTGGGACATGCGTTGTTCAAATTGGTGAAGTCCACACACATTCTCCATTTTCCATTGGAATTTTTTACCATAACAACATTGGCAAGCCATTTTGGATAGTAG
Source organism: Quercus lobata (assembly GCF_001633185.2). Classification (NCBI taxonomy): domain Eukaryota; kingdom Viridiplantae; phylum Streptophyta; class Magnoliopsida; order Fagales; family Fagaceae; genus Quercus; species Quercus lobata. The sequence continues at coordinate 7,956,146 of NC_044914.1, forward strand.
AATTCTCTAATGAATCCAGCAATTAAAAGTTTCTCCACCTCTTCGATGATTGCTTTATTCCGCCTTGGAGCAAATACTCGTCTCTTCTATTAAACGAACTTCTTTGTTAGGTCGACGTTAAGACTGTACTCGATCACTCATCTGTCAATCCCTGGCATGTCCTCATGAATTCATGCAAAGACATCCAAGTTCTTTTTCAAAAACTTCACTAATTCGTCCTTCAAAGTCTGTTGAAGCTTTTTTCCTACCTTGGTGGTTTTGGATGGGTAGCCTTCCACTAGCACAACATTTTCCACCTCGTCCATGGGTTTGGGTGGTTCTTCTTCTACCATCCAAGTGTGATTTTCCCTAGATGCCATGACCGCTTGTTAACATTCCCGAGCCAAAAATTAGTCCCCTGTGATTTCTCCAATTCCATGGGGGGTCGGGAATTTTTACTTTCAGGTAATATGTGGAAGTTATCGCCTTAAGGAGATTAAGGGTTGGTCGCCCAAGAATCACATTGTAAGATGAAGGTTAGTCGTTGATCAAGAAGTCTACCATCCTCATCACTTGAGTAGGGTAAGTCCCTGCTATAATCTGTAATGAAATGATGCCCTTTGGATAAATGCGATCTCCACTAAAGCTAATTAACGGAGATCTGAAAGGCTTGAGGAGTTTTGAATCCAACTTCATCTGCTGGAAAGCCATCATGTACATTACATCTGTCGAGCTTCCGTTATCCACTAGAACTCTTTGGGTGTTGAACTCTTCAATGGTTAGCATAGTGACTAAGGAGTTATCATGGGGTTGCCTGATCCCCTTCACATCTTGCTTGGAGAAGACAATGTCATCATTCCTAATGCGAGGATGTTTTACCATTGAGTGCTTGACATGAATGTTGTTCACCTGCCTTTGAACTGCCTTCCTCAGGGACTTGTATGATCCTCCAACGACTGGTCCCCCAGTGATTGTCCTTATTTCTCCCATGATTGGTTTGAGATTGTCCCGGTCTTCCTTTCTTTGGTCGTCAGTAGGCTTCTCCTCTGTTCACTAGCGAGCTTGATAGTCTTTCTTAACAAATTTTTGGACTTTACCCCTTTGGATCAACTCCTCTATCTGCTCTTTTAAATCCTGGCATTCGTCTTTAAAATGACCATGGTCTTTATGGAAGCGGAAGTGCTTCTTCTTATCTCTTCGCTTTGAGGATAAGCTCAATGGTTTAGGCCATTTCAAGGCAGGGTCATCCTTTATCTGCATGAGAATCTTGCCCTTAGGCAATATCAAAGGGGTGAAATTTAGCTTCTTATTTGATGATGTCTCTAGACCACTTTTGCTAGCCTTAGCTTCTATGAGATTATCTTTACACTACTTCTTCTTGCGTTGGGACTCTGCACCTTCATCTTTCTTTCACTTGCCCATCAATCCCTTTGCAATAAGCTCATCTTCCCCATTCATGTATTTTTGTGCTTTAAACTGCTGATCCATCATCGAGGTCAGAGGAGTTTTCCCTTGGGAGAAAATGAGGTCAAGGTTGATCAGCCAACCCTGGAAGTTTGTCATTATCACCTGTTCCTCAGCCTTATCAATTTATAGAACTGTTTTGTTGAATCGCTTCACATATTCCCTCAGGATCTCTCTTTCCTACTGTTTCATAGTCAGCATATAGGAAGTAGGCTTCTTATGGTGTTGGCCTCCAATGAAGTGACAGACGAAGGAGTCACTCAGCTAGTCAAAGTTTGCAATGGACGTTACGGCAATTTACTGAACCATACCCATGCTGCTCCCCTAAGGGTTGCTGGGAATGCCTTGCAAATAACTTCATCTGGGGTCTGCTAGAGGCTCAAAATTATTTTGAATGCCCCTATATGGTCCAGAGGATCCTTAGTGCCATCGTAAACCTCTAATTGAGGGAGACGAAATTTGGGAGGCAAGGAGCAGTCCAGAACACTAGCTGTGAAGGATGAGTCGGTCCTCTTGATCATGCCATCCAAGTTTATTGTTGTCTTCCCCTTCATGGCATTCTTGACCTTGTCCAACTCCTTTCTCATGTTTTTCATCATTTGGTCACTACCACGAGTTGATTGTGCGGTATATTCTGAAGTATCCCTTTCGCTATTCTCTTGACTCTAGGCCTCATCATCATTGTCATTATGATTGCGTCGAGACTACAACATAGTTGAAGTCCCACGGCATGCCTTCTGCTTCAATTGTTCGTTTTGTTTCATCAACTCTTGCATGTTAGCAGTGAGTGCTTGAATCTGTTGGGCCATTACCATCAGATCCGGCGATGTGGTCGAAGCTGAGTCCATCAGCCTTGAGGAACTTAGTCGATAGAGAATTCAATGACTTATTGTCTCTTTCCCACGGACGGTACCAAACTGATGATGTAGGAATTTGCCTCGTTAGTATGTCCCTCGTTATTATGATGGACAACTTGTAAAACCTATGTCACATAAACCTCCGATGCTTAAGTTAGCTTATTCTCTCTAGGAAAACTGTAACTTGTATAGTAGTTGTGTGTTCCCCCTTTTTTACCTGTCTTTCTTGGCTTTATATAGCCTCAAGCTGAGTTAATACTCAATATACTATTATGTTGTAGTTGGAGTAATTAATACTTACTGATTGTAAATTAACTCCAACCTTTTATGTTCGTAACTAGTCTTTTATTCTGCATTATTGGATGATGGTAACAATTTTCTGCTATTCATTGCTTGATCATTGATTTCTGCCTAGAATTAATGCATTTACGCTCGCCCAAACTCTTACTCGTCACTATAATGGACGATTTGCAAGTAATAGACGACCATTTATATGCTACTTGTCACTCCTAGTATAATTATATTATATAATATATGAGATGGGTTCAAGTTACACATGGTGTAACTTCACAAGAGTTACACCTTTTTTGGACCATTAATTTGTATTAGATCTAAGGTTGAAAAAAATACTCATCATCATGTATTTATTGTTCCCTAGAAATTAGTAATTAAATCATTAATTCTCCTTATTAAAAAAAGAAAAAGAAAAAAGAAAAAAAGAGCATTAACTCTATGCTCTCCATCATTATCTTCATCTTCTCTCCCTCTTTTTTTCCCTCTCACATGGTCTGGAAAAGGAGTAAAGTAGCTAACATTTGTATGACACAGTGATTGAAAAGGAGTAAAGTAATGTTGCAGGGAGAGGTCAGTTGTGATTTTGTTTTGGGGAAAATTGTTTTTATACCCTGTGAAATTTTTTTTCAACTGGACCCAAAAAAAAACTCAAAAATACATAAGCTATTCACAATTAATAAAAAACGATTACAAGATTAGACCATACAAATAGCTCCTCCTTGTTTTGAAAAATATGGTTTTTTTTTTTTTTTTTTTTTTTTTAATACAAACGATTGAAAGAAATCCAAGGAAACAATGGTTTGGATATTTCTTTATCCCCCAGCTTTGTGTGCCTTACGACCTGAACTATTTTTGTCCATACTCCATAACACTATTATTATTTTCATCTACTAAAATAGGATTAAAGCATTTGGGCAAAAGCGTTCTTTAGGAAGAAAGGTAACATGCTAATTAAGGTGGCCTGTATAATAATAACAATAATGAATATTTGGGGTTAGCCTGATAACTTTGTGTTTCTTGTTCTAGAGCAATTTGCCTTAGATCTTAGTTGAGTATACAATTTAACAATTGTATAATTAAAGGTTGCCTGAAAGTACATAGAACACAAAGACTGCGTGAGAGAGGGAGAGAAGATGAAGATAATGATGGAGAGCAGAGAGTTAATGCTATTTTTTATTTTTCTATTTTTAATAAGAAGAATTAATGATTTAGTTACTAATTTCTAAGGAACAATAAATACATGACTATGAGTGTTTTTTTCACCCTTAGATCTAATACAAATCAATGGTCCAAAAAAGGTGTAACTCTTGTGAAGATACACTAGGTGTAACTTGAACCCATCTCATAATATATATATACACACACACATGATCTACAAGATATATAAAAGTTAAATAAACAAATAAATAACCCATTAAGATGACTTGCCAAATTAATGGATCATTATAGGCATCTGGTTAAATTAAGTTGTAAATACCATTTCAATTTTCCAATTTCATCTTTGGGTGCTCAAAATCATTTCTTAGTTCTTGGAGGTGATCCAAAACCAAAGCAAAAAGAAAAAGAAGGTATTTAGCAAGAATAGGCCGAGACATCTTTATAATTTTCTTTCTTTCTTCTTTTTTTTTTTTTTAATCTTTTGTTAAATTAATATTTGGGTTTTTATTAGGGATAAAATGCAGAGGTTTATCAATTAAATAAAATAGAATAAAATAATAAATAGATATTTTATCTCATGGAAACTTTGGTATTGCTTTCTACTAGCAGAAAACTTTGGTACTGCATATCAACATGCAAGAGTTGCATGATAAAAAAGTATGCTTCAATAAAGAAAAATAGGATTCTCCTCTTTTTAGTTGAAATGGAGAGTGTTTATTTTAATATTAAGATTTTATTTTTTGAATAGATAAAAAGTGGTGGACTCTACCAAATCGAGTGAAACCTCAAATAGCTCCGCACTGTCACTTTATTTATTTATTTATTTAATTTTTTTGCAGTCTAGTTCTGCACTCCTAAGTCTGAAGTCTTTTGTACTACTATATTATTCTTTCCCACTGAAATTCGTTTATTAAAAAAAAAAAAGTAATATATTATTCATTTTAAATTGATTCTAGTAGGTCCATTCTAACATTCTTGGAAGGGAAAAATGTCCATTCTAACATGAATGGATATTTTTACTATTTCTTTGAATACTTTTTTATTTCATAGAATACTTGACCGTGGCAAAGTCCATTCAATTATTCTGAATAACGACATCTAAAACGTAATTTAATACCTTTTTTGCTAAGAACGCAATTTAATAATAATACCTAATGTTTCAATCAACCCATTTGGGGTGGCAACGTTGTTATTACCTTTCAAAAGTGATAAAAAAAAATTGATAAAAGAAGTTTAAATTCTTCACGTCATAGTTATTCTTAGTCATAAACATTTGTATGTAAGTAATATATACAAAAAATGGTAAAAATATTTATAAGTGATATCTGTTTAATTGAAAGGCCAAATTTGAGATAAAATAAATTCCTAGTATAATTATAATTTGTTTAGAAAAAATATCAAACCTAATTTAATGAATTTGTGTAGTGTTTTAATGCTTTATAGAAAAGAAGGCGAGGTTTTCTTAATTTTAATTTAACTTTTTTGGAAGAAGGTTTGATTAATTTATATTAACATATTCTAAAATTAAATAATACTAAAAAATATATACAATTATAACGATGATTTGGACAAATGTGAGATTTCAAAATTTATGCCAGAACATTAAAAGAAGTCAAAAATGTCAAAAAAAAAAAATTATATATCTCTATATATTAAGAGGATTCAAAAAAATTAGTTATTGTATTTTTGACTTTCAAAAATACCCCTAATTTAATTAACTTATCCTTATTCCTAAAACATAAAAATGAGGTTAAAACTGTAAATTGACAAAAATTAAAAACAAAAAACCTACCCATGTTTATAAAATTACCCCATGTTCCACAAAAAAAAAAAAAAAAAAAAAAAAATACCCTAAGTTCCTATTAAATATATATATATATATATATATATATATCTAAAAAAAAAGCCTCATTACACGCACGAAGCATGTGTGATGAGGCTAGTATATATATATTGGTTGAAATTTTCAAATGGTTCTATAAAAAAAATTAAAATAAAAAACAAAAAATTTGTTTTGTTTATGTCACTTTGATATATTTCAAGTGAATTCAACCTTATATCTCTTTGTTAGAAACACTAGGAGGTCTAAAATTTATAAAATTTAAAAATCCTCATTGGATTTGAAATTTCTTAATTCTAAATTTATAAATTTATTATTTGGATGTGTTTTACAACTATGACCATTTGAAATTGTAAAATTTGAAACCAAATGAGATATGGCTAAAAATATCTAAACTATGAAGTTAGATGTTATTTTAAATTCAAAGATTTCAAAGTTTAAGATCTTTGGTGTATTTGGCTAAATCCAAATCTTTGAGATGTTTAAAAACTACCCAAAAAAAGGTATATGAATATTAATCATCCTAATTCAAATCCACATGCCAAAATCTTGCTACCTAAACACACCATCATTGGAATGTTTTTTGTTTTTGACAACCCTATCCAAATCAATCAATCTATTTTAAGTTACATCCACCATACAACTCATTCTTTTTCGGGATATCTCATAGGCAATAAAACAAAGTTAGTCAAAAGATTGGGACACCACTCCTCTATATATAATATAATATAAGCATAGTTATATAATTTTGTAAGGTTGAATTTAATCAACCATCTTGTTGGCTTTATTCCGTGCCCAATTTGCTTGTAATTCAGCACTTAGAAACCCTTTAGGTGAGAATCATGTAAGGGTAGTGTGTGAGGGAGTGTGAAAAAAAGCTCAAGATTGTGCTCTCAACAAGAGACTCGTGACTAGATCTCGCAGCTTGCAAATCGCCAAAGGATGCATATGAGTGAAGTATGCAGAGAAGCTGAACAGTCACGACTGCTGGAGCACTATAGGAAAAAAAGTCTAGTCTGGCCATTCAATTAACTCGCGGCTTGGAATTGTGACTCAGTCAAGTCGTGAGGCCAAGTTGTTAGTCTACTTTGTTTGGGAAAAACTGACTATTTGCATTCCATTCACACACTAGTATAAATATCACTTATACCCACAAAATGTAGAGAGTTCCCAAAGAGAATTTTGAGAAAGAAACCCTAGAGAAAAACAAGATTGACTCATCCACAATCTTCATCCTTTAATTCTCTAAATTCCTCTACTCTCACCCTCTCCATTGTTAAATCTAGAGAAAAACAAAATTGAATCATCCACAATCTTCATCCTTTAATTCTCTAAATTCCTCTACTCTCACCATCTCCATTGTTAAATCCTTGATAGGTACATTAGCCAAAACTTTTTCTCAGCATAGACATATCTGTGAGAAGGCTTTTTGGTGCTTTGGAAGCAACTAGGAAGGGACTAATTGACATTGGTTGATGCTATGGGCTATAGCGGAATCTGGTAAGCTAGAGAAGACAAATGTTCGGCATAACCTCATTGGAGTAGGAGTTTGGAGGGCTTAGATATACTGAGTAGATTAGGCTTGGAGGGTCTTCTGCTGTTCATATATCCCAACTTGATTCACTAGTGGATTATTGACTTCTTGGAGGGTAGCGAAGAGGTTTTACGCCAAGGGTTTTGGTTTCCTCTTCGATAACACATTACTATGTTGTCCTTGTGTTTGCATCTCTCTTCTCTTAATCTTTGCCATTTAATTTCTACTATGGATGTGATTTATTTGGTTTAGATTGTTTATCAATTCTGTTCTAAGCTTATGTTCATATTCCGTACATACATTGTTTGATAATAAACTTGAATTTGTAATTTGTAATCTGAGGATCTAAACGTTCATAGTGTTTTATACACTATTTGAACATTCAAATTTAACTTGAAATTTTAATATTATTATGCTACAAAGTTTCAGGTGCATACAGGTTGACAACATATTCTAAGAAATATATCATTACATGTGACTTGTATATCTCTATAATATATATAAACCAAAATATGATAAATTTTGCCCCTAAAATAAAATTTGTCTCTACAGTATATACCAATGTTACCCAACAAGGGGTCTTGTATTTTAATTGAGACATCCTAATATTTCCAATGGAGATGTTAAAGGGTTCAAATTTCTCATCTGCCAAAAAAAAAAATAAATAAATAAAATTTTTAACTTTCTTTTAAAATATAATTATATATATATATATATATAAAGTAATATTTATGAAATTACCACTTCACTCTTCAATTTTTTTTATTTATATTTATATTGTTGTTAGTGTAAGCATATTTATAGATCATACTCAAACAAATTGTATCATTATCCTCCCAAAATATATGTCATCTGATGCTATATATAATAGGTTATAATTTTAGACGAAAATATTTTTAGTATAAAATGCAATAATATGTCTCCAACCTTAAATTAGTTCCCCTTTTACTATGCCATTTAGTTTTTAATTTTTTTTTTAATCATATGTCTAAAGCTTGTAATATATTTAATCACATATTTGTCTCTTATGGTATTAGGAAATTGTTAAAAAAATGTTTATATAATATTCATGTGGCGTATCAAAAATTAAGCATATGACGTATGCGATTTTAAAATGTACATAATGTTTTTAGCAAATATATATGTATATATATATATATATATATTCAAAAGTAAAAATATAAAATACAAAAATAATTCTTCAAATTATTATACATTTTATTGAGAATGATAAACCTTTTTTATATTTTAAACCTTGGTGAAGTGTGGTGCCCCAAAATAAGATTTCTTGACTCCTCCTTGCCCTCAATTGGGATTCTTACCCATATAAGAAATTAACCAGTGGTTACAAGAAATTTTCTCAGAGTGGTCATTATAAAACCTAAATTATAAAAACAATTTAATAAAAAGAGAATTTCATATATTGGCAAAAAAAAAAAAAAAATTACACATGCAAATACATAATCTTATAATTTCCTTCTACAGTCTTATTTTAAATTTATTGCATAATAGTATCATTATCAATGCTACAAGATACATGCCTTTCAAAATTTTAGTTCAATAATTTTTTTTTTTTTAGAATTTTCCTTTTTTTCCTTTTTCATTTTTTTTTTTTGAGAGAGAGTTTGTACTTTTCCTTTTTGTTTGTAAAGGCCTACATTATTGTTAAAACGACCAAAGTTTAAGGATAATATTTGACTACAAATTTAGTTGTAACCTAAGGTTACAACTCTTACTAAACAAATTAAAATGGTTATATATTTTTAAAATATAAGGGTATGTTTGGTAACTATTTTTCCCCCTTATTTTATGTTTTCAAAAGTAATTTTCTATTTTTGAGACTAAAAACTTGTTTGGCAATCCAAAATAGACAGAAAAAAATTGTTCTCAAAACTCAATTTGTGAAAGAAACTGAGAAAATGCAAATAGCTGTTTTTAGTTACTAATTTTCAAAAGTCAATAAAAATACGCATATAATTTAATGAATCTGTCTCATTTAATAAGTTAGCATTAAAATTTAAATTCTAGTAATAATATATTTTAGTATTTTCTATTTTTTCTTCGAAATTTTTTTTTTAAAAATTTTATCTAACCAAACATGTTTTTTATTTCAAAAATACAAGAAAATTGTTTTTTATTTATATTCCCAAAAACAAGTTTTTGAAAATAGAAAACAAAAACTGTTACCAAACATAACCTAATTGTTGAATTGCATATTCTTTATATTTTTAAAACATATGTCAAATGTTAAGACAATCGGATGTTATTTATTATTCGATCTATAAATATTTTTTATGTATAATTTTAAACTATAAAACTCTAAATTTAAATATTTGATTGATGACTTAACTATTAATCTTTGATCTTATTGAAATTTTGCAAGGATGAAGGGTATAAGAAGAAAATGTAATCCAATAGTGAATTTTACAAAATTCACATCTAATAAAAAATGTATTAAGTGAAGTTGTAGTTTTAGTCTACATCCAAATTTGTTTCCAAATTTTGTCCAAAGTTTAAATATGTTGAGCCTAAAAAAATTTAGGGGGGTCACAATTTTTTTTTTAAAAGTAAAAAAGTCATAAATTTTTTTTAATTTGTATATAATAATTATTTTTTCTAAGTCAGGGTGGTCCTGTGACCTAGGGCTTCAACGTGGGAGCTGCCTATGATATTAACATTCATTTGAGGGATTCACGATAGTTTTACATAGATAAATGAGTAAACAAATAGATTAAAATACATTTACCATCTTTTTGAACAAGTTATCTAATAACATCAATAGTATATTTCATGAACTAGTAGTATTTTGTAAGGTTGAGTTTAATCAACCATGTTTTGGCTTTATTCCATGACAAATTTGCTTGTAATACAGCACTTAGAAACCCTGTATTTAGGTGGAAATCATGTAAGGGTAGTGTGTGAGAGAGTGTGAAGAAATGCTCAAGACTGTGCAGTGAAACAGGGACTCGCGGCTGGATCTCGCGGGAGGCTCGCGGCTTGCAAGCCGCCAAAAATTGCACACGCGCAGAGCATGCAGGGGAGCTGAACAATCATGCCACCTGGAGCACTACAGGACAAAAATTCAGACTTGTCATTTAGTTAGCTCGCAGCTTGAACTCGCGACTAAGTCAAGTCGCGAGGTCAAGTTGCCAGCTAACCCTATTTTGGAAAATCTGACTCTTCGCATTCCATTCTCACACCAGTATAAATATTCCTCATTCCCACAAAATATGTGTGGCTATTCAGAAAGAAAAACCCTGAGTGAGGTTTCTTAAAAACACCCACCCAATTAGAGAGAGCTACTCATTCTTAGAGAGAAATCTTTGTAGTCTCTTCTCATTCCCTCTCTCATTGTCATATCTATTGAGAGAAGATTTCTATCCAAACACTACCCACACCCATTTAGAGTGTTGAGTGTTTTTGGAGTTTTGGGAAGCATTGGAAGATGCTATGGATTATAGCGGAATATGGTAAGCTAAAAAAGAAAAAGGTTCGGCGCAACCTTGTTGAAGCAAGAAGCTTGGAGGGCTTAGGTACATTAGGTAGATTAGGCTTGGAGGGTCTATTGTTGTTCATGTATCCCAACTACATTTTCTAGTAGATTATTGATCGCTTGGAGGGCCGCGGAGAGGTTTTACGCCGAGGGCTTCTGTTCCCTCTTCGATAACACATTGTGTGTTGTCCTTTTGTTTGCATCTCTCTTCCCTTAATCTTTGCCTTTTATTTTCTATCGTGGATGTGATTTTAATTGGCTTAGATTGTTTACCAATTCTGTTTATAGATTATGTTCATTTTCTGCACACTTAGTGTTTGTTATAAAGTTTGAATTGGTTATTTTATAATTGGGGGTCTAAACGTTCAAGGCTGTTTTATACACTATTTGAACTTTCATTTGGTATAAGAGCGGGTACACTTGTTGTGGTTTAAATTCCCAAGTGTGGCCCTTGACCCCTTGTGTTTATTTGCCATGGATTGTGCTTTGTATGCCTCTTTGTATGATTTGGTTGGTGATGAATGTAACATGCCATGTATTTGTGAAAATGCCTCTATGAGTGTTAATCCTCATAAGTGTGATGACATGTTATTTGAATCTATGGGTGTTGTTAACAAACTCTTAAAGAAAAATGCTAAGAAGTTTCAAAAGAATTTGAGCAAGTTATTTTGTGAAAATGATGATTTGATTGTTAAGCTCAATGAATCCAATGAATTGGTTGAGAAATATAAAAAACTTGCTGAAATTTCTCTTGAAAAGCTGAAAGAGTTTGAATGTTTGAATATGGACTTGGATGCTAAACTTGTTTTGTCTAACAAACTTGTTGATGAGTTAAAATGTGAAAATGAATCTCTTAAGATGCATGTCAAGTATTTGATTGCTGAACCTACTGCTAAAAATGATGATAATATTTGTTGCAATTATGTTGTGATACCCAATTTTGTGCCTAGTGTGTGTTCTACCTAAAAGGACAAATCAGTGTATATTTCTCCACATAAAAGAAATCAAAAGGTGGAGAGAAAGGCTGTTAAGTCAAAACCTCCGTTTAGGTGTTAACTTAAGGCTTGGGATGGATCTAAATTTGTTCCAACTTGCCACCATTGTGGTGTGATTGGTTATATAAGATCTCAATGTCATAAGTTCAAGAGAGAACAAAACCATATTGTTAGATCCCTTCCCAAAAGACCTAGTGGACCTAAACACATTGTATGTCATCATTGTGGTGTCTTTGGTCATCTAAGACCTCAATGCTCTAAGTTTCATGCTATCAAAAGAATCAAAAGAAAAGAAAAACTTGAGCTTCATGGAAGTTGTGCTGAGAAGAATAAACCAGTTTTGAGTGAAAATAGCATGTTGTTAAAGAAAATGTTTAATGCTCTTAACTCCTTAACTATGTGCATCTTCGGTTTTCATTCTTCCAACCCTCGTCTTGCTTCTCTTGAGACACTCATTCCAAACAATCGTTCTGTTTGGATGAGGAATGGTTCATATGGTTGAGCTTTTGCTCTTTTTGGTCCTTGATCTAATTCTTTTGATTTTTGTAGAACCCTTCATACATTAAATGTCATATCTTCATGCATTTTGTGCATCTTGCATTTACTTGTATGCATTGTTTTATTTTTTATCTTACTTTTATATTTCAGTTTTGTATGAGTAAAAAATCCAAAACCACATAAAAAGTAAAAAATTCAAAAAGTTTGATCGTATATGTTTGAGCACATATCACATGTGAGTTTGGCCTTGTACCTTTGTACAAATGGCTTTGTGCATTTACGAGTTTAGCTTATTATTTTTGCACTTATATCTTTGTGGGAAAAATCTTGACATCTTTGTGTGATTGTTGTAAATCGATCTTCAAGCTTGTCATGAATGATTAGTCAATAGTCATGTTGGTTTTGATACTTGCGTAGACTTGTGCTTATATCTTTTCCCACTCTTTTATTTTTATTGCTTAAAGAGCTCAATAAATGTAAATCTCAAAATGAAAAGAGATAAAGAACTGCAAAAGTTGTCGCACATACTAGTATTCGACTAGAAAAAAGAGAAAGCGACTTATATGAAAATGTATAGTGTCCAAAAAGCCAAAGACTTGTTCATCAAATTGAAATATCACAAATTTCAGGCATCAATCTCAAAATGAGATGTTTTGATTCAAAATGATCAAATGTTATGAATTGTAAAGAAGCCATATGAAAAGCTTCATCGTATGTAATCATTTTCTTGTGAGAGGTCATATATGTTCATTTCTATAATTGATATAGACCACTTAACTTAGTACTAGTTGTGTATGACTTGATTGAATTGATCATTGAAACTTCACTCTAAACTAAGAACTATTCCACATTTGATACACACACAACACACATGCCTAATGTTCAATGAATCAATGAATGTATTATTCATTTGTTAGATTGTACTTGTCTAAATGTGATGTGTGTGTGCTCAATCTTATATGGATTAATCCAAAATGATTTTTGATCATTTTATATGTATTTGGAGGTGATTTTTATCACTCTTTGTGTTCATGTTTAGTACTTACTTTTTTTTTCATTGTTTAAACATGTTCTGTGTTGAAAAACAGGTATCAGAGTTGTTCGCGACTCAGCTGATGACTTGCCAGTCGCGAAACCCCTAAATCGGGAGTTCATCCAGAAGCTTTGGTGACTCACTCGCGACTCACTCGCAACTGAACCTGGCAACTTGCCTAGTCGCGAAACGCTTAAAATCAGCTTTTTATAGAGCTTTTTCATGGGAAACTTGTTTTAAACCTCTCCCATCCTCTCTAAAACCCCTCTTTCAATATTTTTACATCAAAACCCAACCAATTTGAATTGTTTTTCATTCCATTAACATTTCTAAGGTAATTATAAACTCTTTTCATTAATTTTGATCCTTAGATTATATTTTGGAGAGTTTTGTGCTCTTGGTTGAGATTTTTATCATAGGAGTTAGGAAAACTTAATTTTTTGTCAAATTTCTTCATTGGATTGGTTTCTTTTGCTGATTTGCATGGGATGTTGGCCCCTTGTGACAGAAAGAACATGTATTAAGGGTGGATTTCATGTTGTTCATGCATTGTTTCACATTATTGTTCATAGTGTGCATGCTAGGTGTATGATAAAATGCCTCTTAGACATTTTCTCGTTTATTTGAACTCTGATGAGTACCAAACTTTGGGGTTTCTCATATTTTCTCATTAGGAACATGTTTGGTTCATTAGTTGTGTTTTTAGCACACCTTGCCCCACATGTGTATTTTTCATGCATTGGTTATGCATTGCACATAGCCACTTCTTGCACACACCTTTGCTACCCTTGTCATGCATTGGTTTATACCTTATTTCTTCATCCTAATATGTCATGTTTACCTGTAGCACTTTGTTTTGTCTTAGCATTGAGCTTTATTTTCTTATTCATCTTGCTCCCCTCATGCATCATTATCATTGTTCGTTCCTTCATCTCTTGCCCTCATTTCTCCTTGGCCCTTTGTCTATTCTTGACAAAAGGGGGAGAATACTCTAGAGAGTATACCAGAGTGTTTTGTCATTTTTATATGACTCTTGTGCACATCCTTAGGGAGAGAAATTCTATTTTTCATGCACATTTGTAGGGGGAGAGATATTTCATAAGGGAGGTGCATATACCAAGGGAGAGAAGACATTATGCTAATTAGAAAATTTTGTTCTGTTTGTTTTCTTATTGGCTTTATGGTGCTTTGTTGTTCTCATCGCTTCATGTTTGTGTTTTGGACATGTATACTTTCTTATGCTATTGTGCTTCACTGAATGCATGTTCGGAGGATCATTTGCTTTGCTATGTGATCATTGTAGTTATTTCTATATAACTGTTTTGGTGTATGATCAAGTTGCTCACATGTTACTCATTATGTTTACTTGATTGTAATTTACTTGTTACATTATATTTGTCCTTTTATTACTTGCTTTACCTTGAGGGTCTAATGTGTTTTGTATAAGTGTTTCAGGTTACAAGTATATATGTTCCAAGTGCATCACAGCTTCTCATCACTTTGAAGGGGATAAACTTTAAGCACTTTTAGTTTATATTGTTTAAGTTTATATTCAGTATTTTGTGCTTTGTACCCATGTCACTTTTGTAAGCTTTTAGGGTTTCTATAGGCTTTATGGTTTGTACCATGCTTTATGCAACCTTTATACTTTATTAAATCAGTACTTCTAATTAAATGTCATGCATTTTCTTTTTAAGTACTGTCACTCTTGTGCCCTTGTAAGATTGTTCCTAGATGCATATACTTAGTGTATTATGCATTGGTTGAGTGTTGGGCATACAAGTGACTTGCATTGTTCTTGTTAGATTGTATGTTCAAGTCTTCATTCCAAGTGTGAATGACCATTGTGGTCACTATCTTGTAGTGATTACTTGTTTGATCAAGCCATGATTTGTTTCTTAACTTTATCTTTGATTGATCACATCATGCCTGCTTCATATGCATTTCATACTTTTCTACATACAATGATCATGGTGTATTGTTGTGTTTCAGAAGATTATGTTCATATGATTCAAGAGCTTCACAGCTTCTCGATTTAGATGTGAGTGAGTTTTGCCATTGTTTCCAAACTCATGTTTAAGTTTAGAGTCTGTTTTAGGGTATTTTGTGACGGAATAGCTAAAGGGGGAGATAGTAAGGTTGAGTTTAATCAACCATGTGTTGGCTTTTATTTCATGACAAATTTGCTTGTAATACAGCACTTAGAAACCCTGTATTTAGGTGGGAATCATGTAAGGGTAGTGTGTGAGAGAGTATGAAGAAATGCTCAAGAATGTGCAGCTAAGTAGAGACTCACGGTTGGATCTCGCGGGAGGCTCGCGGCTTGCAAGCCGCCAAAAGTTGCACACGCGCAGAGCATGCAGGGGAGCTGAACAATCATGCCACCTGGAGCATTACAAGACAAAAGTCTAGACGGGCCATTCAGTTAGCTCGCGACTTGAACTCGCGACTTAGTCAAGTCGCGAGATCAAGTTGCCAACTAACCCTGTTTTGGAAAATCTGACTTTTCGCATTCCATTCTCACACCAGTATAAATACCCCTTATTGCCACAAAATATGTGTGGCTATTTAAAAAGAAAAATCCTAAGTGGGGTTTCTTAAAAACACCCACCCAATTAGAGAGAGCTACTCATTCTTAGAGAGAAATTTTTGTAATCTCTTCTCATTCCCTCTCTCATTGTCATACCTATTGAGAGGAGATTTCTATCCAAACACTACCCACACCTATTTAGAGTGTTGAGTGTTTTTGGAGCTTTGGGAAGTATTGGAAGATGCCAAGGATGGCGGATGTTATGGATTATAGCGGAATCTGGTAAGTTAGAAAAGAAAAAGGTTCGGCGCAACCTTATTGGAGCAAGAAGCTTGAAGGGTTTAGGTACATCGGGTAGATTAGGCTTGGAGGGTCTATTACTGTTCATGTATCCCAACTACATTTTCTAGTGGATTATTAACCACTTGGAGGGCGGCAGAGAGGTTTTACGCCGAGGGATTCGGTTTCCTCTTCGTCCTTGCGTTTGCATCTCTCTTCCCTTAATTTTTGCCTTTTATTTTCTGTTGTGGATGTGATTTTAATTGGTTTAGATTGTTTACCAATTCTATTTATAGCTTATGTTCATTTTCCGCACACTTAGTATTTGTTATAAAGCTTGAATTGGTTATTTTGTAATTGGGGGTCTAAACATTCGAGAGTGTTTTATACACTATTTGAACTTTTATGTTTGTATCACGTGTTTTGTCACAACTATCTTATGTAACAAACTGCAATCGTCTATAATTATCATTATTACATGGAACTGATGAATCTATTATTTTATCTTTACTGTTCACTTTCTCACAAAACAATTGTGACAAAGTGTAGTATGGAACTAAAATTATTAATGTGTAGGACAAAGGCAAGAGGCTGGTAAAAGTGGGAACAGACAAAATAGCTAATCTAATTTGACCCGTGGGAACATGCTGCATTCGCACAAATGATTTGGTGTGAAAGAATTGACCAGGCCAACACCAACAATATGCATGAGAAATAACTGTGCTGTTGCACTTAGCACGACTTTAAATTATTATTAGTATACAAAATTAGCATAAACCTAGTTCTTGCTTTCTTTTAAGTGAATTAATAATAGTTTTTGAAAAAAATTATTATGAATTAATAATATTATAATATTATTTTAAATACAATTTTCTAAACCCAACATCGTAGTCACTACATTGCAATATCCCACATACCCTAATACACGTTAACACTAAAAAATGAGCACCTACGCACATACATGTAATGATAGTCCATTATATAAGTTTATTAAAATTGAAGTGATCAAAGAAAAAAAGATTATATTATAAAATAGGCTAGTATTCTACTTATTTTTTACCTGGAATTTTTTTGCCAAGGTGGTCTACTTTTCAATTTTATTAAGGATCAAGCTTGTCCTCTCCCTTCCACGCACGCTGTTATTTGAATAGTGATGTGCACGCAACAATTATTACCGTATTTTTCTTAGAAGTTGGGTTGACAAATTTTTATTAGTTGTTATTTAATTTTGCAATTAATTAATATTGTATTATTATTTACCATTTATAACTTATAACGGGATTAAATATTTGAATAATGTTAAAGATACAAACTATTTTATAAAATATTTTATAAACTGCTAATTTTGTAAGTGATTATTGATAAATAAAAAAGTAATATTAATGATGAATTTATATGAAAACCAATAAATATTTTGTGAAAGTGATTATTTTAGCATTTTCCTATTGTAATCTAGGTTTTGCTTCTAGGAGTAGGAAAATTATTAGGTATTCCTGGAGTATCATAAATACGTACTCCCTTCTTTCACATAAATAGTAGGTCCCACCATGAATTTAATTAATGAGACTCACTATTCATGTGAGAGAAAAAATACACATTTATGATATTCTATGAGTACACAATAATTTCCTTTCAGAGTATTATAGTGGGAAGCGTCAAGTATACATTATGACTTAATTGCTTGCGACGATCAACTTCTACCTACCTCATTCTTCTCCCTCTTTGTATCTTTCCTATTTAAAGGTCAAGAGTCACAACCACAAACATCACCCTAAGAAAATTGTTCTCTGAGCGTGCCAGCCACTTGGACTTGGTACCTCACTAAGGAAGAAACACAATTTTCTAAAGGTATCATTCAAGTATTCTTCCTCCTCTTTTCTTCATTTCCCAGCTCTACAATCTCCAATTTTCTCATGCAAATGATCTTGATCTCTTTCTATACAGACTAGTATTAGTAGCAGAAAATGATCTTGCTGCAAAGCATGTTATATTGACGTTGTCCTAACTCCTCCTCCGAAAAAATAAAAAGAAAGTTGTCCTAAGACGTAACCCCGTTTTTATACATTTTTCTTTGCGATATAGTTTTAATTTTTCAGAATTTATATCATGGTGTGTTCTTAGATACGATTATAATTTGTACATATATATATATATATATATGTACTAAGAAATATGTTGTGGTTGGCTATGATTTATATTATACAAAGTTTCATACCAGCTATGATAGTCTCTCTCTCTCTCTCTCTGTGTGTGTACATAGTTGGGTTTGGTTCATTTGAAATATTATTAGGCTAATGATCATATTAACTTGTCTCATGACTGTAGGACTTGTATTCATTACATATTTAGAGGATGTGGAAGCTGAAGATAGCCGAAGGAGGGCCAGATTTGGTGAGTCTGAACAATTTCATTGGGCGGCAACACTGGGAATTCGACCCCGATGCCGGTACTCCAGAAGAGCGTGCTGAAGTTGAAAGAATGCGTGAGGAGTTTAAGAAAAACCGGTTTCATAAGAAACAAAGTGCTGATCTTTTGATGAGGATGCAGGTAACTATGTCCATATATGTGTGAATATACACATGTGTGTGTTTTTTCTCTCATATCTTTTCTGAAAAAATTCATGTTCATTAGTCTACAAGCATCATAGACTAGTCAACCAGCTATATAGATTAGACTGCTGGCTTTTGATCTTTTCTTTTCAATCTCTCTCCTTGTTTTCTTATCAGTGTAAGCATTGATGTGCCTTTCGACTCATTTAAGTTTTGTACGTAGGTATGCACACAAGCACAACATAGCGAGACAAATCTCACGTTTGACTTCATTAATGGGTTACTTTGTGCACTCGTTGAAAATGTTTTCAAAGGGTCTCATCTTTATCAAATTAAAAATAGCTCGATTCTCTACAAAAAGTTAATCGATTGCGATAAATTTTATCGGTTGTCCATTAATAACAAGTTCCCTTAGCTTTTTTAGGATATCTTTGGAGTATTTGCTTAAGATCTTTCCATATATAGATCGTGTGCAGCAGTTCAGGTTACCATTTTTGTTGGCAAGTAATATATGCACATGACCCTTGGAAATCGAAAATATGTTTTTTTTTTTAAAAGAATTCAAAATCCGGTGATATGTAATAGTTATTTAAAACCTTTTACACATCTCCAACCTTTTTGTCTATTTGATGTGTGCAACACACGACAATTACACTGTTCAAGTCTTTATGTATCGGATAGCGTTCATTTCACATGATTTTTACGCACAAATATACACACAATTTTTTTATGTTGAAATTGTGACTTTAAAAGTTTTGTATTGAAATTATAAGCCACGATTTCAATATAGGTTTATGTACCGTGTCTACTAGAATATATAAATAAAGATTAAGGTCTTTATATAACGCAGACGTGTAAATAGTAAACTTTCAAAACATAAAGCCAAATTGTGATCAAATTTCTTGTTTAATATTTTAATTTGCACGGGATATCAGCATAAAGGTATTTTTTTATTCAAGATATTTTCACACCCTTTGCTATTTAGACGGCATACAAGTTAAAATGTCAATTAAAGTTAGCTATATGAGCTAAAAGGACAAATTAGGCTGCAATCTGTCCCTGTCGGTAGCAGATATTTCTAACTTAGCCATTTATTATTTATAATCATACAACTTCTATCCCTTTTGTTTTATGTTTTTTTTTTTTTTTTTTTGGGATGGAGCATACAACTTCTATCCACTAGTCAAAGTCTAGGAATCTGAATACTGTAGTACGGTAGCACTCAAATGAGAAATAGTTCTGCCAAATTTTGTCTTAGGGATGGTGCTTCGGACTCTCACAGGGGTCTCACCTTATGTGAGAGTCCAGAGTGCTACTTTAGGACTATGTAAATTTTTTTTTTCTAAGACTATTTTTGGTTTAAAACAAACATCAACAATATTGAATAAAAAATAATATGTTTTCAGTATATTTTTGTTCCTTCAAATTTAAAACGTCCAAATTGGATCCATAAAATTTTTTAAGAGTAAAAAATTCCATCCCTTTTATGTATGGGTCGTCTGTTCTATTAGAGATATTATGGTTCATGAGGCTTAAACATATTGCAAGCCTACATATAGGAGTGGCATTGGGTTCAAATGAACTCCCTAACTTGAAAATAAAAATATTATATATATATAAAAAAAAAATTATTAGCTTACTTTACTTTGAAAAATATTTCTGAACACCAAGACTTAAATTTTGCACACCCTAATCACCAATAAGTCCAACTCAAAACTAAACAATAACATAGGCCAACCCAACCCAAAACTAAAACAACACAGATCAGCCCTTTCTAAAATCAAACAACAACACAGATCATATAGATCTCTTTCTCATGAATTTCATCTCATCTCATCTCAATTAATTATTTGACTATCTTGATATCTTCAACTCTAAGAATAAAGAGTGAATATTTGTGAGTTGCGAGTGTCTATTTCATTATAAATTTATATTATATGTGTGAGTGTGTTTACTACTAATTATGAACTTTTTTTTAATAATATTTTTTGTGTGAATTGTGATGTGTGTAAATGTGTGCATGTATAGTATAAACATGATATAACTTTATATAATTTAATTTTTAGGAAATACAGAGGGTTTGTAATGATTCAAAATATGAAAACTCGTAGAAAGAAATTGTAAAACTTTATACATTTGTGTGTTTTTTTGTTGGTAACTCAATATAGTCAAGTTTTATTTTAATTAAATTTTTTTTTGACTTATATTTCTTAATGAACCCTAATAAAATTCTTAAAGTCACCACTGCCTACATACTTTAATATATTTTCCCAAATTACTTTAATAAAATTTAGTAATTAAGTAGCACAGTCAAATCTTCTCTATGAGAAAAGCCAAGGTCTAAACTCCATATCCCTCTCTCCCACTCATAACAATTGAAATTTAAAAATAAAAAACTTTTAATTATAAAATTGACACTCACCTCATAAGTTGAAATTTTTTTTTATAAAACGGTCTTATTACATATCCCAAACACGTGAGATCTACATATATTGTGAGAAGACGAATCCACATATATTGTGAGGATCAGTATCGTAACATATGTACAATCTCTAATGAGTAATTTAAGAAATCTTGATGGGGCCAACCATATCCTTTTCATATTACAATTTTCCAAACCACCATTACCACGTAGTAATGGTGGACCACGTGATGTGATACATGGTTTCAAATTTTCAATTGGAAAGTGATTGTTTTATCACTTTCGCGCATTAAGAGACTAACCAATTAGCAGCAATGTTATAGACAGGGCCACTCAAGACCCTAAACCATCTAAAGATGATGAGAACTCTGAAAACAGTTCTTTATCTGTCATTTTTTAGTAGTCACATCTGTAGCGTTTTCAATCCATTTTATTCAAATTAAGACACTCAAAAACCCATGCATTTCACAACAACAGGTGGAATGGTAGGAAAATATGATAACATTTACATATATATATATATATATATATATACATAGAGAGAGAGAGAGAGAGGCCTACATGCCTTGTCAAACTGGACATCCATAGTCAAACTCATGACTTTATTTTTCTATCCATAGAAACACACTCCTATTTTCCTTTAAATAGTACTTAATAACCTTTGGCTATCAAAAAAAAAAAAACTCTTCTCCGAAGTTGGAATTGCCACAGAGGTTCATATAAAAAATAAAAAAGACGGCCAAAGAGAGTGTGAACTGGAATATTGAAAAATCAAAAAAATACACCCAATTCTTTTTTCTTTTCTTTCTTTTCCCCCATGAGAGAGATGCAATTCCACAATTTGCTTACTTTTGTGGGGACCCCGGGGTCAGTTTCCACACGGTTTCATAATTTTATTGGTTAGAAAAGAACTGGTTTCACTGTCTTTTATAGTTTTATTCCTAGTTTTCATTTTGGATTAACTTATTTTTAAGTTTAATTAATTGTACTTGTACCCAATAACTAAATAAACTTTTAAATATTTAATGAAATAAACTCATCGTAACATACACAAGCAAATATACCCGTTCAGTAACTTAAGGCTTAAAAAAAAAAAAAAGATTCGAAGCATGGCCTTGGGTTCCACAATGATTGTGAGTTGTACATTTTGAACTTTGAAGCATACAATTTTGTATTCATGGTTTAGCTTTTTTGGATTTGTGGACAAAATCTACGTTATCTTTTTAAGTATTATTTGACAATTGGACAAGTTCAGAGATAACTCTGTAATGGGCATCAATTAGCAAAGCCGATGCATGACCCAAATTTGGTGGCGATGGAGTATAATCAAAAGATGAGGTGAAATAAAGATGAGACATCCATTATTCTTGCTGAGACAACCCATCTTTTGCAATTCCATCCACTAGAGTTTTCACATTCATTTCCTCACACAATTAGATATTTTATTCACTGCACCTCACATAAATAGAATTGAAGTCAATTAGAAATAAAATAAAATAAAAATAATGGTCTAGTGAATTAACATTTCCTACTAGAATTCCTGGTTGATTGCTTTGCATAATTGCGTTTGAACCTTAGGAATTTCCACCATATTTCGGTGTGAAACTGTTGTTCTAAGATAGTACGAAATCTTTTTGACCTTTGGGTTATGTAATTATGGAACTTGTATACGGAATTTCTAATAATAGCATGAACTAAAAAAGAATGGTGGGTTTCAGTGGTAAAATTTATTCTTCTCAAATAATGGATTTGGTTGGAATTATTCTTACCATAAATTAGTTATAAAGAAGAGAAATGTTATGTTTACGATATTTTTACAACACTTTTATAACAAATTTAAGTGGTAGATTATTACAGATTGTTATTGGTAGAGACAAAAGTAATTTCAATGGTAAGTTTAAATTATAACAAATAAAAACTAAACACTTATAATTTGTTGTGCAAATTTGGTAAGTATAGCTTTTTTCTTTTTTCTTTTCTTTTTTTTTTGTGGTAAATAAAGGATAGGGCTTTTTCCAAAAATGATATAGAAGAATTTCCTGAACTCAATACACATGGATGTCACATCATTTCGCTTGTAAATGCTCGATTATCTCTCTCTCCATTTATCTTTTATGAACTTTAGAAATTGACAATGGTATCCATAATGATAATTGCTTTATCATCAGGCTAAGCCCAGATGATGCCAATGACCACCTAAAATGACTTCAATAAATGGGAAATATTAAGAACATATCATATACTAGTGCTTTGTGTTTGACTCTTAAGGCATGTTTGGTAGACTGTAATAGGCGCTGTAATATAATAGTTATTCCTATAGTTTAGTTATTCTTTAGTTTGGTTATGTTTTTATTACAAGGAATAATTATTCATCTTTAAAAGGTTGTATTAGTTATTCCTTAGTAAGAGCAATAATTTCAAAACTTAATATATTTCCAAATAAACAAACTTTCCATATACATCTAATTATTATAAAAATAAAAAAAATCATAAAAAATAACACATATCTCTCTTAAATTTAAAAATAACAATTTTTAAGGAGATATAATTATATGGATAAGAAATTTCCTAAAATAAATGTTAAGTTTCATTCTAATGTTATAACTCACAATCAAACTAATGAATAAGTTTTGTTATTATATTACAACACATTTTATTCCTAGTAATAAAAATTACAATTCCTATCGTAATTCTCATTCAGTGTACCAAAATGTACGCTTAAAAATCCTATATGTGAGTTATTGTCTCATTTTTTATACTTGGACATGTGTCTAACTATTTGATATGGAAACTCTCAGCTTAGAAAGGAGAACCCATGTGGGCCTATTCCACCACCAGTCCAAGTGAAAGAAACAGAGGTGATAACAGAGGAAGCAGTGATAACTACTCTGAAAAGAGCACTGAGCTTTTTTTCATCCATTCAAGCCCATGATGGCCACTGGCCTGCTGAATCTGCTGGCCCT
Organism: Quercus lobata; assembly: GCF_001633185.2. Taxonomy (NCBI): domain Eukaryota; kingdom Viridiplantae; phylum Streptophyta; class Magnoliopsida; order Fagales; family Fagaceae; genus Quercus; species Quercus lobata. The sequence goes on from NC_044914.1 coordinate 7,980,034, forward strand.
CTGTTTTTCCTTCAACCCATGGTATGTATTTTCAAACCATTTGTTTCTAAAAAACATACTCTCTCTCTCTCTCTATACCTTTGCTTAAGAAAATAAAAATGTTGTTAAAATTGTAACACTTCTTGATCATGTTCATTCCGTAAGGCCAGTTAGATTGATACAATTTCTTGAATTTAAAAAAAAAAAAAAAAAAAAAAAAAAAAAAAAAAAAAAAAAAGCCCCATCAGATTGGTGCAGTTTCTTGCATATACTTTTTGATTTTTTGAATTCAAGCTCTTAAACGCACAAGCAAACGTGTGTGTATAAATATATATTGTGTTTATGACTTGATATATGGGGATGACTGAAAAAATTAACCCAGTGACTTGTTTGTTACATTTAACTTAACTTCAAATTATTGCCATGCAGGTAATGGCATTGTACATCACGGGAGGTCTCAATGCTATACTTTCACCAGCACACCAGAAGGAAATAATTCGATACTTGTATAATCACCAGGTAATATTTTGTTGTTATTGAAAATAACTTTGTGCTCAAATAACTTATAGTTCCAAAGGATCTATATAAATTCGGTAACATGGAATATCCCTTAATTTGAGAGGGCAAAAAAAAAAAGGTCAAAGGGAATGGCATCCCTCATTAATAGAAGGGAAATCACATTTTTATCCCCCATTTAATTAGAGAAAAAAAATTATATATATAATATTTTTTTTATAATGGAATAGAATAGTTTTCCTCTAATGCATTATATGAAAATCATGTAACATATATAAAACATATAATTCATTAAATTATTTAAACATGTCATATGATTATTAACTAAAAAAAACTAGATCATGTGACATTACATAATTACAGGAAAGAATTCCTTGAAGATGAGGGGGACTAAAAATACACCTAAAGTTTGGACATCCTGTTACCAAAAAAGGCTCTGGTCATCCTCATTAGTCAAAAAAAAAAAAAAAAAATTAAAAAATTAAAAATTAAAAAAATAAAATAAAATAATGACACTTAAAGTCATGTGACTAAAATATACACCTAAAGTCTTTTGGGTTTCCACCTAGTGAATTGGGTGGATTTTTCTCCAATATGATTTGGAAGAAAATTCTGTCTATTTTCTTTATAAACTCATGACACAGTGTTAGTAGATATTCAGCAAGCCAACAAGCCTAAGAAACTGAAAACTTTGCATAATTTTAAACTATACATGTTCGTTTGTTTGTTGGACAGAATGAAGATGGAGGTTGGGGCTTCCATATTGAAGGTCACAGTACAATGTTTGGCACAGCTTTGAGCTACATTGCCTTAAGGCTACTTGGAGAGGGACCTGAAGATGGTGAAGACATGGCTATGGCTAGAGGACGGAAATGGATCCTTGACCATGGTAGTTTAGTAGCAATTCCATCATGGGGAAAGTTTTGGGTCACGGTATGACCAATTGAACCCATTAGCCAATGTTGCTTTGGTTAATGTTACATCACTTAATAACTTTTTATTCAATTAATATATTTAAAATTTCACAATTTGATTATATGTTCTTTATATTCTTAACATGTATTTTCAAATTTTGTGTCAACCAAATGTTATTTATTTTTGTAAGTAAACTTGAAATGCCTCCTCTTTTGTATAGGTACTAGGAGTATATGAGTGGTCAGGTTGCAATCCACTGCCTCCAGAATTCTGGATTCTTCCTAATTTCTTCCCTATGCATCCAGGTTTTTGCAACTCACATCTTTTTGTTGAAAAGAACACCTTTTAAGATGCTTATCACTCAAAAAATATATGTAGCAGTTAGCATAGTGCATGCATGTATCTGATTGTCATGACCTTCATTATACGAAATACAGGCAAAATGTTATGCTATTGTCGCTTGGTTTACATGCCAATGTCTTATTTATATGGAAAGAGGTTTGTCGGCCCAATCACTGGCTTGATTCAATCAATAAGACAAGAGTTATACAATGAGCCTTACCATCAAATTAACTGGAACAAAGCTCGGAGTACAATTGCTAAGGTTGTTTGAAGTCTTTTTGCATTTCTTCTCCTTGTTAGAAATATCGATATCATATCCTGCTTATTAGCAATTTTCACAAAGTTGATGCCTACATAAAACTTACACAATGTGCTAATTTAGGAGGATCTCTACTATCCGCATCCCCTTATGCAAGATATGCTATGGGATTTTCTTCACCATGTAGCCGAGCCTATCCTGACACGTTGGCCCTTTTCAATGTTGAGAGAGAAGGCAATAAAAGCTGCAATTGGTCATGTACGTTATGAGGATGAGAACACCAAATACCTCTGCATTGGAAGCGTAGAAAAGGTCAATACTTGTGTTGTAGTTCAATTCGAATGAAAGAAATATAAAATCAAAGTATTTGGTGTGTCATCATTGAACTAAATTTGTCAAGGTTACTTTTATTACAGGTTTTATGTTTGCTTGCCCGTTGGGTTGAAGATCCAAATTCAGAGGCATACAAGCTTCATCTAGCCAGACTTCCAGATAACTATTGGGTTGCTGAAGATGGCTTGAAAGTTCAGGTAATATGACCATTCCCTTGTGTCTTTCGGTTACTTGACTTTTCTAGAAAAAGCAAAAAAGCATAATTAGCACATCCATAAGCATGTGAGCATGTTAATGCAATCACATATACTTAAAAAGCATTTACTTATGATGCTTGATTTATGCGATGTAGAGTTTTGGCTGTCAGATGTGGGATGCGGGCTTTGCTATTCAAGCAATTCTCTCTTGTAATCTAAATGAAGAGTATGGGTCAACACTCAGGAAATCACATGAGTTTGTCAAGGCTTCACAGGTCAGAATATATATCAAATACTCCTTACGTGATTCTATGAAAGATAATGCTTAACTTAATCATGTTTTTTTCTAGGTCCGAGAAAACCCTACTGGTGACTTCAAAGCTATGTACCGACACATTAGTAAAGGAGCATGGACTTTCTCAATGCAGGACCATGGTTGGCAAGTCTCTGACTGCACAGCAGAAGGGCTAAAGGTAATGCCAACTCTAATACATTTATACTAACATTCTCAAGGTTTATTTCAAAGGCAAAATTTTGAATTTTGGCAAAACCTTCTATTTTTTAGGTTGCACTTTTGTTCTCACAAATGTCTCAAGACCTTGTTGGCGAAAAAATGGAGACAGATCGGTTCTATGATGCTGTGAATGTCATTCTTTCTCTACAAGTAAGAATTCAACCTTGCAGATTTTTTTTTTGACAAATTTACATCAAGTACAAGATTTGTGTGAGTTATATTATCCACTTCACTTATTTAACTTTCTTTGGTTTAATGATTCTGAAATGCATCTTAATAATTGACTTTATTTTCATACAAATACAGAGTAGCAATGGTGGTTTCCCAGCATGGGAGCCTCAAAGAGCTTACCGTTGGTTGGAGGTAACTTCTCCAATAAACCTACTAGTTTCTTCCCAACTTGTTTCAATATCTCAACTTTTCCTTGTAAGATAGGTTTGTACATGTTTATGGCAAAAAACCATTGTTTTAAACTCACCAATCATTCCCATATTTTTTTATCTTATTTTTGCAGAAATTCAATCCCACAGAGTTCTTTGAAGATACTCTTATTGAGAGAGAGTAAGTTATCTTCCAGCACAAGAATAGTTGTCATGGAATTGGTCATGTTATCTTCCTAACATTAAAATTGAACCACTTTATAGGTATGTAGAATGTACTTCATCAGCGGTTCAAGGCTTGGCACTCTTTAGGAAATTCTATCCCAAGCACCGTAGAACAGAGATAGACAGTAGCATTTCCAATGCAATTCAATACATTGAAGACGTACAAGAACCTGATGGATCATGGTAATATGTTTTTTGCACACACTTATATTCTTGATTCACACCATGGAAGTACTGCTCTATAGCCACATAGTTTTCTTTTGACATTTAAACATAGAAATTAAAAGTAGCCAACTATGATAATATTAGTAAGAGACTGCACCAAATTTTACTCTTTTCTTCTGTTTTATTTTGCTTGATGCCAAAAGGAGAAAACATCAATACTTACACAAGATTAATACTTATGCAGGTATGGTCATTGGGGGATTTGCTACACCTATGGTACATGGTTTGCTGTAGGAGGATTAGCAGCTTGTGGAAGAAACTATAGAAATTGTCCTGCATTGCGCAAAACTTGTGAATTTCTGCTATCAAAGCAACTACCTAATGGTGGATGGGGAGAGAGTTACCTATCGAGCCAAAACAAGGTATGGAAATTTGTTTTGATTTAAATGTTACTTATTCTTTACAACAGAAAAGAAAGAAAGAAAGAAAGAAAGAAAGAAGGGGGGAAATGGAAATAGAGAACTCAAATAAGTTTCTTTGTGCAACAGGTGTGGACAAATATAGAAGGCAACTGTGCAAATTTGGTCCAAACCGCATGGGCGCTGTTATCACTCATTGATGCTGGGCAGGTTAGTCCATTTTCTCCTCAATTATTTAGTAAGTTGTACGTTAACGTGGCTGATTTAGGTTTCACCAATAGTTAGAGTAGGCAATTAGTTGGGGAAGTGTCATGAAAATGAGTAATCCAAGATATCAATCAGTAATTCACCATTGGTCATGATTTGAGGAAATTGCTAATCGCATCTGCAATTATACCCCAAAAGCATTAGTCAGCTCACTATGGGGGTTCCTTGTAATCACTTATATAGCTCAGTTCAACCTAAAATAAACATACACTTCAAATCCAATTTACGTAATCCAGGATATCATACATATGAACACAAAAATTAAGATCTAAACAAATAAATTTAAGAAACTTTGAACCATAAGTATTAGATAATAGCAAAATTTGGAAGGTAAGCCTCTAGTGACTGCTTTGGAAGTGCAAACAAATCTCATATACTAATTCTAAATGTTTTTATAAATTTAGGCCAAGATAGATCCAACACCAATTCATCGTGGAGTAAGAGTGTTGATCAATGCACAGATGGAAGATGGTGACTTTCCACAACAGGTAATTCCATGTTTATTCAAAATCCAATGCATTTAGATAAGTGCCTGTCTTAGTTGTGTTGTTCTTTCATTTCTTTTTGTCAAAATAATTTCTACATACCAAGATATTTTTTTGAAGCATAGTATAACTAATGGTTATTGGCAACAGGAAATCACTGGAGTATTTATGAGGAACTGTACACTAAACTACTCATCATATAGAAACATTTTTCCCATATGGGCTCTTGGAGAATATCGGAGGCGAGTTCTATTTGCATAAAACCTGAATGCACAAACAAAGGATTGCATATTGAAGTTCACCACCAATCTCCAATATATGTACAACTTCCACATAAGCAAGAAATATAGATAACTATATACTACTTGAAAGATGTAAAATTGTCATAATGTAGTTCTTTTTTTTTGTACCAACATTCGGGTGGCCTAGTTGGTAAGATACCGGGCCATCAAGTCTCAGGACTTAAGTTCGAGCCTCAAATAATTAGCTGTGTGTTGGTGCTCCTTATATCCCATCTCTATCCCAAATGGTCCAAAGAATAATAAGTGAGTTTCTCACAAACCCGAAGTATGGAGTCTCACCCGGGAGCGGATAGGGTGCTACTATGCTCATGCCCAAGTACGAAGGGAAGCCACACTAGTCACCCCCCTCTACCCATTTTTTTTTAACCAAAATAAAAAGTAGTTTTTTTGTGAGACAAATAGTTTCACTCTACTACCCAAAAAAAAAAAATGTCCATTTAGTTTGTGTAAGGATGTATTTGTGGACTTACCTAAAAGGAAATGTAATATTTGTGTATGCTATATGTGCAAGTGCCACATACCGTGTAGTGTGTATACTTTAGTAAGAAATGTATAAACAAATATATAAGGATAGAGGCTTTTTAACTTTCATCTCTCTCTCTCTCTCTCCCTCTCTCTCTCTCAATTATTTTAGGAGGCGGGTTATAAAGCTTCCCTCTCATAATATGTGGGTCTCACAGTTGTATAGCTCACCAAATGTAAAAGCTTGTTTGATGGGTAACCAACTTAAGTTGTGAACCCTTTTCTCTCTAAGCTAGACATAAGAATTCCTAGTCGTCATCTTTGCACATTTATATATTGCAAATACTTGTTTGGGGACGTTTAGTGAATTTTTCAAATTTCATAAGAAATTCAAATTTTCCATAACCATAAGAGATTTCCTACCAAAATCGTTAATACCGTGCTGAAGATTGAGAGTATTCCAAACTTCCATTTTAGATGATTATGGTATCATTAGAAAGCTTGTAAGTCTTTTTCAATGCCACCAGTTTTCTAAAGCTTGAAAATATTTATTAAGTACTTGATGCATGGTTTTAAAAACCAAACTAGTCAAAAAACCGGAAAAGGGACCAGTTTTCAGTTTTTTCGAGTTCTTGACCAGTTTTTATCGGTTTTTTGCCGATTTTTCCGGTTTTTACTGGACCAGTTCCATGCCTAGTGTCCAATTCAACTAGTTGAACTAGTTGGTCCAATTTTTAAAATAGTGCTTTGATGTTATTTTGAACTTTTGGAAGATGTGTTTTAAGTATTTGATGTTATTATTAACTTTTGATTTATCTGCCTTATAGTTATTTTGATGTTATGAGTTTGTATTAAATTTATAACAATATTAATCATATGCTTTTTGAAGCGGGTTAAATGGATTGAATTTGTGTCAAACCAACCTGCTTAATATTAAGCGGGTTGAAATGGTTCGTGTCACATTTGTGTAAGCCCAACACGATCCATTTATTAAGTGTGTCACTTGTGTCGTGTAATGTCAACCCGCTTCAATGATAGGTTGTATTAAGGTTGATGGGTTATGAAACTATTATTAACATGATTGGGTTTTAGTTGAGTCATTTAGTCAAATATTCCTACCTTGACGCAGTACGCTATCCCGAATTAATGCCTCTAACAAATATATGGTAGTCAATAGGGCAATTTTGAACTAATGTTGGATTTCCAACAGCTTTACACTTTGCGTGGATTTTCTCAAGCAAATTGAACTTCCACCCCCAAAATATATATATATATATATATATATATCCAAAAAGGAAAAATCCAAATCAGTCAACTTTTACACCATTCAATAATAAGATGCCACATCACATTATTACAAATAAAATATTAGTCAATAGCACGCTAAATCAAAATCTGCCAAAATATAATACTAAATCACAAACCAAAGTTTCTTTATCTACATTTATCAACAAAAGAAAAGTTTATTTATCTACACACGGCTAGTTTTGCCAAATTACATAATTTTAGGTAAAATTTAAGAGAAATGTATCTTCCCAAACTCATTTAGTTACTAATATTATTCCCATGCAATGCACGGCTTGATGAAAATTTATATGTAAGCTCAAAAATTTTAAAATAATTAAAACTAAATTGATGAAAATTTATATGTAAGCTCAAAAATTTTAAAATAATTAAAACTAAATTATTAAATAAATAGTAATAATAAATTATTAAACAATTAAATAATTTTATTAAAAAAAATATCTTTAAGTTTTGATTGTTTAGAGTTTAGACTTTATCAGTGTTTATCTATTTTTATATCAAAATTCTCTTTGTGTGCTTGGTGTTAAATTTCTTAATATGAGATATGGAATGAGTTTGATCATTCCTATTTGGGTTATGTTTATTTTATGCCATAGTTAGCACAAACAATAATAAACAAAATAGTTCCTCAATACCGATTTTTCCTAGTGATAATCTTTTTCATTATAGGTAGTGATAATCTATTTGGAAAACTGCAACACACTCATAAATTAAATACAATAACCAAAACTAAAAATCAAAACATACACAAAAAGTTCAAAAATTGAGAATATAAAAAAATAAATAAAAATTTACATAAGAGAACTAAGAACTTAAATGGATGTCCATTGTTTTGCTTCTCTATAGTAAATTTACTTTGGTATAATATCCAACACGCAAATTCAGAAGCAAAGAACAATAAGTAAGATGAATTTATTAGATTAAAACATAAGAGTAAGTTGCATTTTGAGGAAGAAAAAAAAAATACAACAACGTGGGGTATATTGAGTGTGAGATTTAATTATAGGGATGATTTATTGGTTAAGAGAGATTGTATTGAAAAATCATGGCTGAATATATACAAAATTCTGAAATTTTTGATAATAAACTTTTAGTTGGAGTAGAATTTAAATTTCTAAAACTTAGATGATAAAGCTTTATCTAAATTAAATTATTGTTAAATCTTATGCCTTAGTCAAGAGCTTTGTAGCTTAATATCCTAATAAAATGTTAATTTAATAACATGCAACTTGAGGGGGAAAAAAAACAAAAACAAAAGTGTTGGTTGTATGGGATTTAAGTTTAGAAATTTTTTATAATAGAATTTTGGTTTGAATAGAATATAAATTTGTTTTAAATTATTGTTAAATAATGCAACTTGAAGGGGAAAAAAAAAAAAAAAAAAGGCGTGGGTTGTGTGGGATTTAAGTTTAGAAATTTTTTATAACAGACTTTTAATTTGTATAGAATTCAAATTTGTTTTAAATTATTTTTAAAATATAGGTTGAATGAGGAAAATGATATCAAATTTATACAAAAAGAAATGGGGAGAATAAGAGTCAAAATATAAGAAACAGAAAGAAAGTGTAACTGTAAAGTTGAGAGTAGTGGGGAGGTAAAGAGAAAAAAAGAAAGGGAAGAGGTTGGAAAAAAAAGTAACAGTAGGTACGAATTAATAGAGAGAAGAAGAGTTTTTTTTTTTTTTTTTTTTTTTTTTTTTGAGAATAGGGGGGAAGAAAAGTTTAAATAGAGAAAAGAAAATATATAAAATAAGTGACGTGGCTGCTAATATGGCTCAATAAGAGCGTAGCAACAATAAGGATATTATCATAATAATTAAAACTCTTCACAAAATTACAATGCTATCTTAGCCAAAATTAAAATGAAACTAAAGGAATAAAAAATAGACTTTATAATAATTTATTACTCAAACAATTGGTAGGCATATTCAAATTCCTATTTTTAAAAGAAACTAAGTATTAATCCAAACCAAAATTCAACCAAAGTTATAAAAGGGAAAGAGAAGACTTTCTAATATGAAATTAGAAAGGGAAAAAAAAAACACAATACCAAAACACATATTAAAAAAGAAAGAAAAAAGACTCATAAACCTTAATTAGAGGTATAAGAAAGAACAAAAATCTAGAGAGAGAGTACTCACAGTTTTGTGGGGGGGGGGGGGGGAATATGGATTGAATGAGGAAAATGATATCAAATTTATACAAAATGAAATAGGGAGAAGAAGAGTCAAATATAAGAAACAGAAAGAAAGTATAACGGAAAAATTGAGAGTAGTGGGGAGATAAAGAGACAAAAAAGGAAGGGAAAATGTTGGAAAAAATGTAACAATAGATGTAAATTAATAGGGAAAAGAAGAGTTTTTTTTTTTTTTTTTTTTTTTTGGAGAATAGAGGGGAAGAACAGTTTAAATAAAGAAAAAAATATAAAAATTAAGTGGATAACTTGGCTGCTGACATGGCTCAACATGAGCATAGCAACAATAAATGCTACGCTTCAATTTTTAGATATATAAAAATGGTTATTTATTCAATCTGTTCTCGTTGTTTTAATTAATAACCAAGATAACAAAATGCCAAATCCCTGTGTGCAAAACAATGAGAATCCAATTTCAACCAACATTCAGGAAATATTAATAGAAGAGAATAGGCTGAATAAAGTAACCACCATATAACTGCAGCCAGAAAAGAACTACACATGCATTCATAAACATCTTTCTGAAGAAAAAAAAAAAGAAAAGAAAAAGCAAGCCTTATAGGAGCATTAAAATATTTTGCAACCCGAGTCTCAAAACATTAATTATGGGTACCTAAGGCATGCTTAAGCATGCTTGGCAACGTCCTAGGCCGTCCTCGGCATGCTTGCAACGTCCGTGGCCGACCTCGGCATGCTTTGCAAAGTCCTAGTCGTCCCATATCGAATAGAAACCCCCCCCCCACTTTCTACCTTATAAGCATTAACGCAAGGGAGTAGTGTACCACTACTTCTTTTTGCAACGTCCTCGGCATGCTTTGCAACGTCCTCGGCATGCTTGCAACGTCCTTGGCCGACCTCGGCATGCTTTACAAAGTCCTAGTCGTCCCACATCGAATAGAAATCCCCCCCACTTTCTACCTTATAAGCATTGACGCGAAGGAGTAGTGTACCACTACTTCTTTAAAGAAGTAGTGGTACACTACTCCTTCGCGTCAATGCTTATAAGGTAGAAAATGGGGGGGATTTCTATTCGATGTGGGACGACTAGGACTTTGCAAAGCATGCAAGAAGTAGTGGTACACTACTCCTTCACGTCAATGCTTATAAGGTAGAAAAGGACGTTGCAAGCATGCCGAGAACGTTGCAAAGCATGCCGAGAACGTTGCAAAGCATGCCGAAGACGGCCAAGGACGTTGCTTGCATGCCTAGGACGTTGCCAAGCATGCCTAAACATGCCTTAGGTACCCACATTAACCTTTTAGCATAGAGCTCAAGGTTACTATTTAACAATAAGAAGACATTTCCGGATTCAGCAATTGTCTTCATCCTATGCACATTATGAATTCAAACACAAACAAAAAAAAGGACATAAATATAGGGGTTCTATGCTCCACAAAATTCCACACAGCACTCAAAATAATCATGCCAGTATAACCATCTAACCAAATACATAATATTGGGTACTAAACCAAAACTTATAGCATAATAAAATATTTCTAGTAAATTTTATTTATAATCAGAATTTTTCAACCAACACAAACAAATAAAGAGAGCAATAAAAATTCTCATTTTGGTTACCAAACAATACAAATTTTCAACTTTGAGTTGCGATTATATATTCACTCCAACTTTGACTTATAATAATGTAACAAATAATCTCTAAAAAAACACTATTTATAATATATAAAACAGGGTTCTGGATTCCTAATCAAATTTGGTTACCAATATGAGCTGAGCCTACAAACAAAATTTAAAAAATTATGTTTTAATTTGTCGACATACTTGAAATACAATGGATTAGAACCTCGCGTATTTGTGGACATACTCGAAATATGATGGGCTAGTTGGGCATGACTTCGATTCAATAGTATGGATTGGGCATGACTTCGAGCAAATCCATCCATGGAGAGTTGTGATGGTGTACCGGCATCAATGGTTTGTTGACATAGAATATGGAGGTTATGATGTGATTCAAATTTGTGCTTGTGTTTTCCATGCGGGGAACAATGGAGAGGCAGAGAGATTTTGAAGGAGATGGTCAGATTTGGGGGACTTGCGTGGATCCAGATATGGTTAGTTTTTGGGGACTAAAGAAAAAAGTTTAGAAAAAATTATAATTGTTGTTATTAATTTCATCAATTGTCTTGTATATGATGTTACAAAGGTTATTGAATTTTTTTTTTTTTTTTTTTTTTTAGAAGAAGGCCAAAGTGGCCTAAAAATCCAACAAATAACAATTATAAAAATCTAATAGAACAGACTCCATCCAAACCAACAAAGGAGAAGAAAACTTTGCTCTCTTAGATAAGGCATCTGCAACCAGAGGACCTTACTTATAAATGTGGGAGAGAAAAACTTTGAAGAGAGTTAGTAGACAACAAGATGTCTCTAACAATATGGCCAAAAGAATAATGGAGTAACTGTCCTTTACGAAGCGCATTGATGGAGGTTTCAGAATCACCTTCAAATATGGAGTTAAAAATGCCAACTTCATGAACAAATTGGACTACACGTCTCGCTGCCAGTGTTTCCAGAGTTAGAACTGAATCTGGTATGGGAATTTTCTCTACCGTAGCTGCTAGGACCTTGCCTCGATCATTCCGAATCACCACACCTAAATCTGCTGCATTTATATCCTTAAAAATGGCCCCATCAATATTAGTCTTGACACCACCCTGATCAGGAGGCTCCCACCATGGTCTGCAGGGATGCACCTTCTTCCTTGGGGAAGGCCGAGACTTATGAAATTCCTGGAGATGTTTCTGTGCCAAACCAGCTATCTGATGCAGCGGCCAGACCACCTCACCAACCCAAACTTTATTCCTTCTATTCCAAATTGCCCAACAAGTCATAGCAAACACTTCAGAGTTGATGTGTGAGCTAAAAAATAACATTACCAGATGAGAAAAAGAGTGAATTCTGGAAAATTCCGAAGGCGGAGAAGAGAAGCAAGAATTCCAGATCGATTGGAGTTTTTCATAAGACCGAAGAGCATGAATGGTGGATTCTTCTCTCACTTTACAGAAGCTATAAATAAATGATTGAGTCAACTTTCGCTTAAATAAGTTCTGCATGGTAGGAATGGAATTAGTACAAGATCTCCAAAGGTGACTAAGGGGAGAGAGAGAGAGAGGACCATAGTACTAAAAAATAAAATATTTGATTGGGTCAGAGATGTAGAGATAGTCGTCAACTTGATTTTGAAGAGAGGATAAGAGTTCCGAAGTAGTCCAACGCAGCAAACCAATGGGACTTTTTCTTTGAAGTTTGAGATGAGTCTTTTCAAACGAATTGGGTATTTTGTTTTTTTGGTACTCTGTTTGCTCTTTCTTCACTCTTCTCTTCCCTACTCTGACCGAATCGGGTCTCTAATGGTCCACTTGTTTTGTTTGGCAGGGATCTCACTCAAAGATCTTAATCGACTTAGTTGAACCTTGTTATAGAGTGAGAGAGAGTGTGAGAGAATGGGAAATTTAGGAAAGATATAGAGAGCCACCGCCTATCCGTAGTAGAGGCCCAATCAAATGAGAGAGAGAGAGAGCAGATGAGGCGTGATTGTGTGTGTTAAGTCTTATTCTTGATAAAGTAGCTTCCTCAGAAAAATCTTTCTTAGTCAAATCGTATATAATTTTGCATGGTTTAAGAAGACACATGTTTTTTGGATCTTTTATTCAAGATTTGGAGCAATGTTTTATGCAAATTTAGTATCATGAATGTAAGTGTCATGGATGGTATCCCTTTTTATATCTTTTGGCTTCCTCTGCCGCACAAGTGGGATACACAGTGCTCAATCTCCCTTATTGCGGTTTGAGCTCATCATTGGCAACGAACTAGAGAGTACATAGGTGCCTCCAAAATAGAGGCAAGAAAAGAGTCTCCACTTGGTTATAGGTCTAGGAACCATTTATTGACTCCATTAAGAAGGTCTTTATACCAGATTGTGATCCGAGTTAGGGTACAATCACGGAAAGAGGTTAGGCACCTTGAATTGCCTAGTCATAGCTGGCCTTCATTATTGCCATTGGATTGTGGTTTAGTGTTGAGAGCGATTTACCTATTGGACCTATGTGATTGTGTTAGTTATTTAAAAAAATCATGTACATTGAATATACAAATTTCCAAAAAAAAACCTTTGTAAAATTGTGCACATTGAATATACAAAATTGTATACAGTTTTTTAAATTTTGTGTACTTTTGAGTATACAAAATTGTTTACAATTTTTTAAAAATTGTGTACATTGAATATATGAAACTGTGTATAACTTTTTTGAAAAATTGTGTAAATTATTCAAAATATTATATACAACGATTATACAAAATTGTGAATATTATATGAAAAAAAGTGTATGTTAAATATACAGAATTGTGTTTGTTCTTTGATAAATTGTGTAAATTGAATATACAGAATTATCTACATTCTTTGAAAGATTGTGTACGTTAAATATATAGAATTTTATACCATCTTTGAAAATTTGAGTTCATTGATTACATAGAATTTTGAATATAATTTGAAATTTTGTGTACGTTAAATATATAAAATTGATACATTCTTTGAAAAATTGTGTACAATGAATATAAGAATTTTGTACATTCTTTGAACGTTTGGATATTGAATGTACAAGCATTGAATATTGAAAATTTTATACATTCTTTGAAAACATGTGTACATTAAATATACCAAATTGTATACATTCTTTAAAATATTGTATACCTTGAATATACAGAATTGTGAACTGTGGTTGCACGATTTTCCCGGCCCAAATTCGATTGATCAGGGCCTGGCCCAAAGCGCAACCCACAATAAATATTTGTAGAGGATGGGTCAAAGAACTTGGTCTCAGTGAGTCTATTCGGTCTGATATATGGATAGCATTGTTGCAGAAAATAAAAACACCAGAATGGATCTCTCACGTATAAGTTTATTTCTTCAGTTCCTCATACAGAATTTTTCGTCCTCTTCTTTGAAGGACTCCACTACATTATATAGTTCCCTTCCTCTCATCTCAACCTTACACCTGTTGATCATCCAAGCATCTACTTGAGTGCCTGTCCCATCAGACGCCCTTATCCCTCCCCATGTGAGTTGGAGAGGCCAAGGCGGTACTGTTCAGGGGTCATTTCCTCATTAATGCGGCCAAGAGGGTGGTTGGGGCGCAATTAATGTGGTGGTAGCTCTCCCTAGGATATTTTGGATTTTATTCATTTTATATGTTGAGAGGGTGAACTGAGTTGGCCGGGGAGAGTTCCCCGTCTGGACTTCGTGACGTCCGAGGAGGAGTTACTCCTCGGAAAGGTTACCTCCTCGTTATTGGGATTGAATAGTGCTTCATGTGTGGTTTCTCTTCGGGCAGGACGCTCCTCGGACGGGCCTGATTTTGGAGTAGCCCATTATTTCTGGGCCGGACCCCACATGAACATTCTTTGAAATTTGTATATTTTTCATATACATAATTGTTTACAATTTTTGTAAAAATGTGTACATTAAATATGCAAAATTGTCTAAATTCTTTGAAAAATTATGTATGCTAAATATATAGAATTGTGTTTGTTTTGTGTACAATGTTTGAAAAATTATGTATATTAAAAATATAGAATTTTGTACATTCTTTGAAAAATTTACATACGTTGAACCTACACAATTTTATACAATCTTTGAAAAATTGTGAGCATTGAATATATTGAACCGTCTACAATATTTGAAATTTTATGTATACTAAATATACAAAACAATGTACATTCTTTAAAAAATTATGTACGTTAAATTTCCAAAATTATGTACTTCCTATGAAGGCTTCCACTCTCAGTAATTTGTTAAGAAAAATGTCCACACACAAAAAGCATGTTAAATATACAAGTTGAATATATAAAACTGTTTATATTCTTTGAAAATTGTATCGATTAGATATACCAAATTGTGTATATTCTTTGAAAAAATGTGTATGTTGAATTTTCAAAACTGTAAACATTCTATGAATTTTTTTTTACACAGAATTTACAAAATTTTGTGCATTCCTTAAAATATTGTATACATTGAACATGGATACTTGTGTACATTCTATGAAAGATTCCAGAACTTGCAAGCTTAGTAATTTGTGAAAAAGAATGTCCATAAAAATAAATAAAAAAATTAAAAAAAATAATTGTATTTTGAATAAAAAAAATAGTGTCAATTCTTTGAAAAAATGCACACCATTTTTGAATGTCTAGATATTTAATATACATAATATATTATTAACCTTTTTTTTTTTAAGGTTTAAATATTCTGTACTCCTTTTGAATATAAAAATTAAGACAACCCCCCAAAGGGTAAAAGTAGTAATCAACTCCACTTTTAGTCCACCAAAAGTTTTTATGCCTTGACCACATCATTGCCCTAAAGTGGACACCGAAACCTATTGTTTTGCATATTAAGTTAACCGATCTGTTTCTCAAAAAAAAAAAAAAAAAAAAAAAAAAAGTTAACCGATCCTTAACCTCCAAAATAAGCTCCCATTGTACCGGTAATAGCTCGCCCCTAGGGACCACCCAAATAAAGTTCCTATATATATATATATATATATATATATATAGGAGTATTTCTTAATAAGAATAAAGTTTATATATATATATATATATATTTCTTAATAAGAAAAAAGTTCTTATATTGTTTTCAAGTGTTGAATCAAGGTATCCATGGCTTAAACTAATTTTAAAAATGGTCTTTACCAATATGACCCCAAACAAGGAAGTTTTAAGCCTAAAACACAATCTCCAAGAACCCAATTAAATAAAATCTTAAAATTATCAAACTTCCCACTAAATATCATATTAATACCCTTAAAATTATCTGTTGAAACAGTTTTTATAATTCCCAAACTTTCACCATGAAACATGAATTTTTCAGTCTCTTTAGCACCGATTGACCCAATTTAAAAGGACTATAAAACCTTATTCTTATTTCGAAATGTCAACCTTAATGACACTATTAGACACTATTGTAGAGACCTTAGGCATCCCAACATCCACAAGTTACAAATGCACTCATACCTAACCACAGGTCAAGTAAACCTAACCTCATAACTCATCGAGGTAACTTATCAAACACTTGATGTGCAACAATCACTTAAACATAGTTACACTTTCATCACCCATTTTCAAAACAACTTATTAGTACATGACATCAACACTAAACCTTTATTTCACAATCCCTCTCTGGGTTTTATCAATATAACACAATCTATTAGGAATTTAGACAATTTGCTCCCAAGGGAACCACATAACCAACTTAAGGCTGGCTGTCCAGCCCCTTATTTTATTTTTATTTTTTTTTATTCCACTCCTAAAGAGTAGCATCTCAACATTATACACAACCTAGAACCCAATAATGAAATGAGCATCAATTCTACTACTTTCTTTTAACAAAACTTATACAAACTTATATGTTTCCAATCATAGTGATACCCACATAGTATAACCCACAACCCAGCAATTGAAGTTACTTAAATCAGTGCATGCTGGCATTATTATAGTCATCAATATCATCAAGGAAATATCAGCATAGAGAGCAAAATAGTGAAAGCAACAAGAAAACTAAGGCCAGGATGGAGTTGAATAGTTGTTTCCCTTTTTGTGCAGCTAACAATGTTCTACGTACCAGATGGGGGTATATTTGCATCAATTCTGTACTAGGAGTTTTATGCTCCACTTGTCCCAAGAAATTATAAAAGGTCCCAAGGCCCCATTATATAAACAAAGCCATTGATGTCACAAGAAATTATAAAAGGTCCTAAGGCCCCAATTATTTAAACAAATCCACTAATGCACAAGAAACAGTACGATGCTGACACGTGTCTGCAAAGTATCATGTCCAGTGCAAATTGGACAAATGTCTACATCATACATATTATGTCCACTGCATTGGACAGAAATTTAAACCTTGATGTACCATGTGTTTTCTTTGGTACTAAAAAATATTCTTGATTATTAAAAAAATTAAAGTAAAATGAAAATCATATAGAGAAAAAAAAAAAAAAAAAAATACAGAAACCTACTTAATTCTGGTGCGGAGAAAGGCGAACAGGGAAGCCCTCTGCTGGAACGTGGACCAACTTGAACTTTAGTTTCTCATTGGGAAGAATTGGTTCCCATTTGAACATTTTCACTGCATAATGAAGGAAGACAAGAATGGTCATTCTAGCATACTCCTTTCCAGGGCACATTAAAGGTCCTGCCCCAAAAGGAACGTAGGAGTAAGGAGGAGGTCCACTTCCTTCAAATCTTATGGGATTAAACTTTTCTGGTTCTGAGAAGTACTCAGAATTATGTTGGGTAAAACCCACACTCCAATATATCTGAAAAACGAGTAGAATGCACTCTTCAATTCAATATATCAAAATTTGTCAACAAAATACATTTTTGACCGTTTAAGTTTGGGGTTGTTTTAATTTTGGTCTCCTAAGTTTGAGATTTTTCATTTTGGTCCAACAATTTTGATTGCATTTTCAAAATGCTTCTTTCGTTTATTTCCATTACCGATCTAGCTATTCGGAGAGAGGGTAAAAAAGAAGAAACAACATCCTTTTGTTCACACTTATTGGTCAGATCAACAATCGAGATGTACAAAATGACTATTTTGAAAACAGAATCAAATTTAGTGAATCAAAATGAAAATTTTCTAACTGAAGAGACCAAAATGAGAACAACCTCAAACTTTAAGAAACAACAATGTAATTTAATCAAAGTTGTCATATGCCGAATGTAAGGAGACTATCTAGCTAGAAAGTTATATACCTTCCATCCCTTGGGAATGACATAACCTTCATAGTTGATATCTGTCTTGGCTTCTCTGAAGGCACCTGGAATTATTGTTCTATGCCTCATTACTTCATTCACAAAGTTCCATGTGTATCTCATTTTCTGTACGTCCTCCCAGCATAGTACTTCTCTTGGCTTCATTAATGCTCTGACCTCTCTTTGCTCTATCATGCAAAAGAAGTTTCGTGAGCTCTTTGTCTAGATGTATGAATTTTAAAAAAACAAATGAACTAAAATAAAGATGAATTTATAAAGTGAATGAAGAAATTAGACTAAACTTCTTTTTGCACCCTATAAGTTTTGGATAACTATCATTCTATTGCCTATATTAAATTTTGTCAACTTCATCCTTAAAGTTTGCAATTGTTATCAATGTAGTCCTCTTGTCTATTGTCGTAAAAAGGATTTTTTTTTTTTTTTATTAGAAAATAACAACAGAGGGCTATCAACAATTGTTTTTCTTTTTTAACAGAAGTAAACGTTAGACTACATTGAAACTGGAGAAAAAAATTATTAAAATTAAAATTAAGTAACGAAAATTATCTCAAATTTAGAAGATGCACATTGAACTTTTACCAAAATATTAAAATATACCTTTTAAAACTTCATTGTAGAGGTGAGGCATCTCTGCGAGATATTTCATAGCAAAAGTGATTGTAGCAGTAGTAGTATCTTGGCCACCAATTAGAAATGCCAAAATCTTGTCTGCAATCTCCAATTCTGGCATGAACCCATCATCGAACGGCACAGCAATCATCTGTGATAGCACATCTTGTGTTGGAGATGCTAAATTCTTTGCCAAGGCTTCCCTCCTCTCCTTAATAATCAAATAAATCTCTTTCCTAAGAGCTTCTGCTGCTTTGATTGCACGATAAAATGGTGTCCCGGGGATACTTAATTGTATAGATAGTATGCCTTCATTGAGATGATTGAAGTGGTACAAAAGCTTTGATACCTTTTCAGTGTCATTGATGCTCAAAAATAAATGGCAAACTAATGCGAATGTGTACATGTTTACTAGAGGATGTACTTGGACTTTATCTTTGCCTTCCCAATTATTCTTCAATTGGTTTCTTGAAATAGAGTCAATTGATGCTACTAATTTTTGAGCCTCATTGAATTTGAAGAACAAGGACATAAACTTCTTGGCCTTGGCAGCATCATGTTCAATGGGTACAAATTTCATGGAGGGAAAGAGTTTTTGAACTGAGGGAGGTCGCCAACGTGCGAACCACTTGTTATCATTTGAAAAAATGAATCTATTCGCAGCAGCGCCCGAAAAAACGATAAAATTCTCTCCAAGAAGAGAAGTCTTGAATACTTTGGAGGAATATTTGGTTGCTCTCTTTGAGACAAATTTATCTACAGTTCCCTCATAGTGTGCAGCAATAAATTGAAGGGTTTCACCAATAATTGGCCAACCAAAACTTCCAGGAGGGAGACTTGGCCTCATGCCGGTGACATTTTCTTTGGTTTTATAAGCTAAAGTCCATATGCCAAAATAAATAGAATAAACCAAGAGTAGCGAAATGAGGAAGAAGAAAAAGAGCTCCATCACTACTGCATAAGATTAAAATGGTTTCCCAACGTAAATACTAATACATCCCCCTCAAAAAAAAAAAAAAAACACACACACACACACACACACATAAATACTAATACAAAGCCGACTTGATAATTCAATTTTGTTATAGATTTTGCATACTTGTTCACTGCAACTAGTCCGATCTTGTTGCCTGCAATCAGGACAATACATATGAATATTGCAGGCCATCTCTTTCAGGCTAGTTTACCAATTCCTTGTCATTAAGTATGATCATTTTGATGGCAAACAAACCTGTAGCATAATAACGCTATTGCAAAAATAAATAAATAAATAATTGACAACTCCAAGTTGTTAGTAATAGACTCGGAGCTTTAGTAGGAGGAATAGTGACACAATTATTTACTTTAACAAATTTTATATACAACTTGTTGAGTAGACAAATTTTGAGTGATGGGAAATAAAAATTATATTAATAATGGATTTTGGATCATCTCTTATTCAAAAGCATTTGCATTAGCTCATGCTATTTTAGTATAAAAATCTATTTTATCTAACCACTTTTCAAAATACCCGCATCAAATAATCTATTCTAACCTCTATTTTATTAAAATATCAAATTTTCTTAATTTTTTAATTATTTCTCTTTCTTCACACACCATAACCACCATCCATTATCTTCCTTGAACAAAAGCAAAAGAAATAATAAACAACTAAAACGCACAGCAACAATACTTGTATATGTTTGCACAAATACCGTATTTTGCACAATGAATGCATAAGCTTATGTGAGTGATTTTTGAGGTTGGGTAGGCAAATGCTCACAACTACTTATTTTAGCAAGTTGTGAAAAAAAATTGTTTAGCAAAGTTGAGGCCAGCAAATGGCAAAAAAAAAAAAAAATCTTGTTCTATTTTATACTAAAACAAAGATACTCACCCATCAAATAAAAAAAATATAAAGAAAATACTCCAATAATAATTAAAATAATCACATAAATTAAGATACTACAACTCATTTTGCTATTGTTTAAGTGCTAATTTTAAAGCAATTTTACCAACAGAACTAAAACATTTAAATAGTTAATTCTATCTCAAGTGTTTCTGTTTAGGATTAAAATCTTGAAAGTATACAAGAAGATTGAATTAGAGGAATATAATCTGTAATTTATTAATATATTTTTGTATTAATAAATAAATAATTGATGTTTCACTAGGAAAGTGTAATCATGTAACAACAAAGAAACGAGCACAACAAAATAGAAATGAATGATTAATAAAGCTCTAGGCCAAGGAGAAGGGAGGAAAATGCAAGATACAACTCATACTTGGGAAAAAAGACCCATATATATACAAATTTTGCCTTGTTTAAGTATGTCGCAAGTTGTAAGTGGTTTTCTCCGCTACTCACAACTAGCCGCATCACGAGTTATGGCAAAAGTCACAATTTTTTGTAGTCTAACATTTTTCTATCATGTACTACTCTGGCTATAGGATGTAAACAAACATTATAGGCATGGCATGTCATCATTGTCATGTGGGTAGGGGTGACAAAATCTGATAAAACCAATGAATCCGACTAGGGACGGAGCTATTGTTGGACGTGGGGTGCAGTGGCCCTCCAAAATTTTTTTTTTTTAAATTTAGTATATATAATATATTATTTTTAGCAATTTGTTTCAATAAAATTGCACTTTGCCCCCTCAACAATATTATTGATATTTTTAAAAGCTATTAAAAAATATTAGCCCAACAACAAAAATTAAGCCCAAACAACACCCCAAAACACACACAAGCAAGGAAAAAAAAAAAGGAAGACACCCTAAACCCAACAACAAGACACATATAAAAGGGAAAAAGAAGGGGATTTCTAAGCCACTCGAAAAAAAATTAAAGAAAATAAAACCTAACTTAAGGCAGAATGCAGAAGACCTCAAACTGAGGAGTTGG
Organism: Quercus lobata; assembly: GCF_001633185.2. Classification (NCBI taxonomy): domain Eukaryota; kingdom Viridiplantae; phylum Streptophyta; class Magnoliopsida; order Fagales; family Fagaceae; genus Quercus; species Quercus lobata. The sequence continues at coordinate 8,001,577 of NC_044914.1, forward strand.
GCAAAGCAAAGGTTGACTAGCACACCACGGCTGACGCCACTGACCACCACCAGTCCATCGCAGCACCGCCCAAACCTAGAAATTTTTTTGGATGAGAATAGTGTATCCCTCTCACATTCTCCAATGCTTGTTTGATTAACTTAGATTGTGGTTTGTGAATAAAATTTAAAGAGAGGCAAAGATGGGAGATAGAAGAGAGTCAAGAGACTAGAAGACATAGAGAGAAAGATAAAAAAATTTAATAAAAAAGCTGTCTAGTGACTCTAGTCCTCTCTTTTGATAATCAAAAAGATAAACAATCAACACCTAATGCCCAACAATTCAACACGTCAACACCTAATGCCCAGCAATTCAACACGTTAACACCTAATGCCCAACAACCCATGTGATGTGATGTTTTGTTCATTTTATGCAGTGCTTTTCTTTTGTCTATTAGTGTTTTTGTATATTAGTTTAGTATCTTTTAAAAAATTAAAGAGATGTGTAAAGTTGTAATTTACAACTAGTTTATGTTGGCTTTAATTCCATGTCAAATTTGATTGTAATTATGTTCAATCTTTTGTACCTTGTATTTTATGTGGGATTTATTTGTAAGGGTTGTGTGTGTGTGTGTGTGAGAGAGAGAGAGAGAGTGAAGACTCTAGGCAATTGAAGACTAAAGCTGTTTTCACGGGTAACTCGCGAGTAGGCTTCCCACGAAATAAAGCATGTGCCCTGCATATAACTAGAATGCGAAGAGTCAGGACAGGATGGAGATAGCTAGTTTTCGCGAGTGTCTCATGGGTAAGGCCTTCCCAGATACCCGCGAAACATTCTGTTTTGCTGATTTGTCATATCTGATACACATTTTCTATACCCACACTATATATACTCCCATTACCCACAGATGTTGAGGAGTGCTTCTGAGAGAAAATGATGACTTGCATAATTGAGTGTAATTTATCACTTCTCAACTTTAAAATTTAGTCTAATTTTATTTATTTTGTTGATTTTAGACTTGATTTTTGTTATTTAAATTTTATTCTAGATTTGAAGAAAATAAAGATTTACTCAAATAAAAGAGATGTGAAGCAACTAGAGAGAATATTGGGTCTTGGATAAATGGAACCAAAGGAAAATTTCTTTATGGCCTTAGGAGTTGGCAAGGAAAAAAATTGAAAAGAAAAAGGGATGGAACAGAAAAGAGGGGCTGAACTAAAAGGAGCAACACGTTGGGGCTTTTGAAGTAAAACGTTTTAGGCTTTTTGGGCTGCAACAAGTTTTGGGCTGGCCTTTAAAAACGTAGGGCTACAAGAAGACAACAAAAAGGAGGCGCTAAAAGAAAAAAAAGGGAGACGCTTAACAAGAAAAAGAGTGCTGAAAAAAAAAAAAAAAAAAAAAAAAAAAAAAAAAAAAAAAAAAGGCGCTGAACAGAAAAAAGAAAAGTGGCACTGAACAGAGAACAAAAGAAAAGAGTGCTGAAGCAGAAAGGAGGGCTGAAGCAAAAAAGACACTGAAAAGATTCTTTTGCGTTCATTTTTTCCTTCAAATCTTCTCATAAAAATTATGGTGAATTCGTTTATGTTGAATTTAATTTTTAGCATGAACTAAATTTTCTTTATTCTAGGAAAACGATGTAATCTAGTTCCGAACTATGCTTGCTTTTCTATGTTAATTTGAACAATTTCTCTTCATGTTTGTCTGATTTATTCTAAGCTTATTGCTTCTAATTAACTAGCCATTAATTAGATGATTTTAATCTTGTGATTTGCTGTCAAAAGAGGGAATTATAGGATAGATCTTGAATATTTCAGCATAGGTAAATATAGAGATCGAAAGACTTATATGAACCTATGTAGTATTAAAATCATTGGTCTTAATGCTTTCTTACTCTATTAAATTGCATACTCTTGTGTAAATTGATGAACAAGAATGTTTCCAATTGACTGTCGAAAGAGGCTTTTGGAAGAATTTGGAGATTGCTAACAAACAGAGAGAATTAAATTCAATTAGCTAGATGAGTAAAGCATAGTGAGGTATTAGGTGAAATCAATTTTCTAGAAGTTTCTTTCTCATTAATTTGATTTTCAAGCAACATCTTTCTTTTCCTCTACGTATCTTTTATTTAAATTGATTTTATTTTGAATTCCAATTACAAAAAAAACCTTAGTGACTTCTCTAGATAAAATCGAGATTAGCATAATTTTGGTATTTGTCAAAAGTAAGTTACCAATCCCTGAGGACGATACTCTTTTCATCACTTTACTATAAAACTACGATACTGTGCACTTGCAGTTTTGCACCAATCAGAAAACCCTAGCCACAAACCTTGAAAGTTAGAGATTATTATACCCACAATTCTCTACACAATTCATTGTGGATTTTTCTCAACTCCTACCTCTCCATTTCCATACCCTTGAGAGGTTGATAGTTTAAACACTTACCACACCCTTTCAGAGTGTCAAGTGAGGTTTTGCTGCTGCTAGGAAGCATTGGAAGAAGCCAAGTTTTGGTGGATACAATCGGGTGTATTGCTGGATCCGGAGAGCTAGACAAGACACGGTTCCAAGAAGCCTTGTTGGAGTAGGAGCTTAGAGGGCTTAGGTGCATTGGGTAGATTAGGCTTAGAGGGTCTCTTGCTATTCGTGTATCCCAACTAATTGTCTAGTGGATCGATTACCGCTTGGAGGGCGGCAAAGAGGTTTTTCGTCGAGTTCTTCAATTTCCTCTTCGATAACACATCGGCGTGTTATCTTGTGTTTGCATTCTTCTTCCCTACTCTTTTAGCTTTCATTTTACTGTTGTGCTTTAATGAATATGGTGTAGAGTAATTATTTTGTTTATCCACTCGCATTTACTCTATTCCGCACTTAGTATAAGTTAGAGTAAAATCAATCGAGCCGTAATTTTTTAATTTGGGGCTCTAAACAACTCTTGTGTTTTTAACACATTTTCGAGCTTTCAAGATGTTTTTTTGGTAAATAATTAAAGAAATTATTTGCAACTTTAAAATTTATTGGTTAATTGTTGAGTGCTTGTGTGCATAGTGCTTGTCTATTGTGTATAATGATGGTAGATTATTAACTATATATGACATCATAATTTTAAATTATATTTTATTTTTAGATTATGAAAAAGTTAACTACCATATTTGATTTTTTCAAAAGAAAAGCTTCAAGTGATTTAGAAGCTAATAATAGTAGTGCAACATTGCATTCTAATATCTTAAAAACAATATTTTTGTGTATTTTTCTTTATTGATGGTTTATTAAATGAATGTTTATTAGGAGTTTCAAAAAAAAAAAAATTTGTTTATTGGGACTCCAAGTCCTAACTCCGTCCCTAGACCCGACACGACTAACTCATTTATAAACAAGTTATAGGTTGAGGCTAAACAGATTCAAGTCATATTCAAGTCAACACAACTAACCCATTTAATAAACATGTCATGTTTGTGTTTAACATGTGAACCTATCTAACTCGTTCAGCTTATAAACGTATTAGCTTTTATTATTATTATTTTGTTATTATTGCTTAATTTTTTGTTGTAATTATATGTTTATTATACTATATTTATAGTTGTAATTGTATTTTAGTTTTAGATACATGGGAATTGATAATAGGTTATTGTGGTTAAATATAACCTATTAATCAAACGGGTTATTAAATAGGTCATTTGTATTGACCTTTACATGACTTGTTAATTAAACAAGTTAAATGTGTCGTGTCGAGTCGACCTGTTTAATAAACAGGTCAGGTTAAGGTTGAGGATTCTTGACACGTTTACTAAACAGGTCGGGTTCAAATCAACTCATATAGCCGAATACTCATAACTTAACACGACATGAACCCGATCCGCAAACACGAATTGCCACCCCTACATGTGGGGCTGAGCTACAACCATACACAATTTCTTTTTGTCATAATTGGAATGAATGAATAATGGATAATTATTTTCAAATGTACCATCACTTTTAATTTTTCACCACTTACACAATTGTAATAAAATTATATTCTATATAATAAATATTAGGCCTTGAGGTTGTGGTTGTACCAAATGGATATCATGTTTAATTGTTAAATAGTTACACAAAATGGCAGCAACATTTTAAATAAAAACAATAAGGCATTCAGGCTGTAGTTGTGCCAAATGAATATCATTTTTTATTGTTAAATAGTAACACAAAATTGCAGCAATATTTTAGATAAAAACAATAGACAAGCACAACAGTTTCATCTAGAAAGAGTAATGATGTCTCAAAACAAGATTAAGAAGTTGCAAATGCAAAATCCAACTTGAATGATGATGTCTCAAAACAAGATCCTTAGAAATTTGCAAATGCAAAAACTAACTTTGAGACTTTCTCCCTTTTGGACTATCCTACTTCATAGCTAAGTAACTGTTTGCACTATACCAAACTGCATAAAGCAGAAACCTTCATAAAGTATAATATTAAATGCAATCTTTAAATGCAGCAGCCCTCCCACCCGGTAGAACAAGCTAGAAATCCATAGGGTCTGTTTGTTAAATTGTAATAAGTATTATAATGTAATAGTTATTCCTATCATTTAACTATTCAGTAATTTGGTTATGTTTTTATTACAAAAAATAATCATTCTTTATGAATAGTTATTTTAAAAATGAAGAATAATTATTCACCTCCTAAAGGGATGCAATAACTATTTCTTAGTAGGTGTATTAATTTTTATAATTAATATATTTCCAAATAAAACTTTCTATATGCACATAATAATTATGAAAATAAAAAATCATAAAAAATAACTAATCTCTCTTTCAAAAAAATTTTTTTTTTAGGAAATATGATTATATGAGTAAAATATTTCCTAAAATATATCTTTTTTTGAAAGAATTTCAACCTATGACGTTCGCTCCTGATGATAGCTTTTATCATCAAACCAAAACACCAATCGGTTTTTGGTATAAACGAGATTGAACCCCAAATCTCTTATTCAACCATCAGAAATTTTACTAGTTGAGCCAACTGAAACCTACTTTCCTAAAATATATCTTAAGTTGGATTAAAAATGCTTTCATTCCATTGTTTTAAGGATTATATTATTTTGTTGTCACCAAAACAAATGAATTGTAATAAGCATTACATTACAGTATCCTGTATTCTTTATAATACATATACCTATTCCTATTTCTATGTAATTACCGTTATAGTTTGCCAACATACCCATAAAAATCTTCCCAAAATTCCAAAATTCATTTCCTATCATCCTAATCAAGTCTTCAAGGGTATTATACTATTTTGATATATTTTCTTGGTCAAACCCATATAAATTATCATGATTCTTAAAGTTATAACTAAGTTCATATTTTAGCTAATATACCAATCTCATATCCAATATTAATAATAATGAGAGTAATTAAGAGTTTAGTTTTTAATCTTTACGATATGTGTCAATTTAGTCTCTAACATTTCAAATGTGTTAGTTTAGTCCCTAACATTTTTGTATTATATCAAAATAATTCCTACTGTTAAGAGATTGATGAAAAAGAAAATTGGCCTGACTAACATGATATTAAAATATTATTTTAATACACATGCCATGAGAGACCGCCAACAGAAAAAATGACCCAGGGACGAAGTCAGGACTTAGAATTAAGAGCGATGGAGGAATAAAAAAAAATCATTATGAAATTTCAAATAATTATCCATTTAGTATTAACAATTGGTTGATCGGACTTAACTTTTTTCTTAGGTTTGTTATGGGTAATTTTTGTTGTCGAGTTAATTTTTTTGGGTTTGTTAATTTGTTTTAAAATTTAGATATATGAATATTTTGTTTATGGCTTTTAAAAGTATTAATGATACTACTAAGGGGACTAAGTATAACTTTATTAAATCAAATTGCTAAAATTAATTAATATATATATATAATTGTATTTTTTTTTATTTGGTGGGGCCATTACCACCCTAAGTCGTTGTTGCTATTATTTAAGCTCCATCTCCATGGCTTCGTTAACAAAGAGATCGTACTGATTTTGTGTTCGGTGGGGTTTGGTTCCCAGTAGTCCGAAACATTTTAGTCATCTATACTATTAATAAGAGGATTTTCCTATTTTGTCTTCAATTTTTGGCTTACCAAAATACCCTCATACAAATTTTGAAATAACATACCCTTTAGTTTTCTTTTTCTTTCCTACAAAAAAACAAAAAATGTTAAAACAATAATACCATCTCATGTACAAAAGAAAAAGAAAAAAACCGTTATTCTCATCATCCATTTGTATTCAAATGTTTGATTCCTATTTGTATTTGTTATCTATTTGAATTCAAATACTTCAATTATCTTTATAAAAAAAAAATACAAAATTACTTCTTCTAGAAAATGTTAAAAGAGTAATACTATCTCACCTCACGTATAAAATGGGGAAAAAAAAAAGTTATTCTCACCACCTATATGTATTCAAATGTTTGATTCCTATCTGTATTTGTTATCTATTTGTATTCAAATATTTCAATTATATTTATAAAAAAAAAAATACGAAATTACTTCAAAAACAAACAAAAAAAATCCACTACCTCACGTAAAAACTACTCATTCTTATCCCGAAATATCTTTTTTTTTTTTTTTTAATTCTTTAAAACATTCCAAAATTTCTGTTATCCAAATTCTATATAGTTATCACAAATCCTCATTCATCCACACTAACATATGTCATCTTTCTTTTGTTTAAATCTCAATTTTTTTTTTTCTTATCACAATTTTTATCCCAATCAATAAATTCAAATGTCCCATTGGGTTTCAACTTGTTACGATTCTCTATCTCATTTTTAAACATTATTCCACATTGCCTTACCTCTTTCTTTAAACATTATAACACTAAACCAAAAACAAAAAAACAAAAAAAAAATAGCATTATTCCATGCACAAAGCGCATGTGATGAGTCTTATGAAAAATAGTAGGTTGGCCAAAAAGAAGTTTGTATGAGAAAAGAGGAGATCAAAGCAAGTGAGTGAGTTTAGTGACAGAATTGACATTCTTGATGGTAAGGACTAAGTATTTCTTCAACCATCTCTGATGTGAACCCCGTCAAGAATAACGAGACCCAACAACGAAAAGGAACCCAAGATCGTTCTATGGACAGATTCAAATGGGAGACCTCGACCCGTTGTTTATGACAAACAAGAACCTCGGTATAAGGAAGACGCCACAAACGGTGGTGGAAACTCCGTTTGATAAGTCGAGATGAAGGCCACGGGAATTCCCGATAAATTCGAGTAGTTCTTCAAAGAACTAAAGAGAATAAACCTCACAAGTTTTATCAATAATATCTTAAAAACGTTTACAAACTTAGATGACTATTTAATGGCTCCTTAAAACTTGATAGACAAGAAAATATATTCTAAAATAACTCCTAATTGATACCTAACCATATTAGGAATAAAGTTTGACCTAAAAAGCATTAAATGCACCTAAAAACAAGGAAATAAATCACCTAAACCTAGAATACCATTTTTTACATAGACCCAAAATATTTCATGTCAATTCTTAGCCTTGACCGGATCCTTCTAGAACTTGAATCAAGGTGATGATTTTTTTATTGCCCACGTGGATCTTGCTCAATGGGCCTCCACGAATTTGCTTGAGCCCATAACTCTTGGATGAGTCCGTTGAGTACATCCTTAAACTTCTTTGCTCGTGCTCTTGTAACCTACCCAATTGGTACTTGAACGAGATCCTTCGAAGCGGTGCCTTGATCTCCATCATTCCCCTCCTCTTGAAAAGGATTTGCCCTCAAATCATCACCTACATCAAAAGGACTCAAATCAATAACATTAAAAGTGGCACTTACATCGTACTTACCAGGTAAATCTAGCTTGTAAGCGTTATCATTGATACGCTCGAGGACTTGGAAGGGACCATCTTCTCTTGGGAGCAATTTGGAACATCTTTTCGCTGGGAATCTTTCTTTTCTCATATGCAGCCAAACCCAATCTCCGAGTTCAAAAACCAGTTTGCGACGTCCCTTGTTGGCTTGTGTGGCATATTGCTCCGTTCTTCGCTCAATGTTGAGTCTTGCTTTCTCATGAATCTGCTTCACAAAGTCAGCTTTCTTTTTGCCATCTAAATTAATGTGCTCCGTCAAAGGTAAAGGAGATAAATCCAATGGAATTAAAGGATTAAACCCATACACAATTTCAAATGGCGAAATTTTGGTAGCAGAATGAACAACTCTATTATATGCAAACTCAACATGTGATAAACATTCTTCCCATGTTTTGATGTTCTTTCTAATGATTGCCCTCAATAGAGTAAACAAAGTCCTATTTACTATTTCAGTTTGACCATCAGTTTGTGGATGACAAGTAGTGGAAAACAATAGCTTAGTACCTAGCTTACACCACAAAGTCTTCCAAAAATAGCTCAAGAACTTAGCATCTATATCCGAAACAATTGTCCTAGGCATGCCATGTAATCTCACAATCTTTCTAAAGAACAAATCAGCAACATGTGAAGCGTTATCCGTTTTGTGACATGGAATAAAATGTGTCATTTTAGAAAATCTATCCACGACCACAAAAATTGAATCTCTTCCACATTTAGTCCTAGGCAATCCTAACACAAAATCCATTGAAATATCAATCCAATGCTCACTAGGAATTGGTAAATGAGTATACAAACCGTTAGGCTGCACTTTGGATTTAGCTTGCCTACATGTGACACATCTACCACAAATCTGTTCGACATCTTGTTTCATGCGAGGCCAATAGAAGTGTTCCTGCAAAATAGCTAAAGTCTTTGCAACTCCAAAATGTCTCATTAATCCCCCACTATGTGATTCCTGCACTAATAACTCCCTCATAGAACAATTAGGCACGCATAGCTTATTTTCTCGAAATAGGAATCCATCAAGCTTAAAGAACTTACCAGAGGCGATTTTCTCACAAGCTCGATATTCCTCACAAAATTCGTGGTCTTCAACATATAATTCTTTAATGTGTTCAAAACCAAGCAATTTTGCATCAAGTGTGGAGAGTAAGGCATACCTGCGAGAAAGTGCATCGGCAACTACATTCTCCTTACCTTGCTTGTACCAAATGACGTATGGAAACGTCTCTATGAACTCCACCCATCGTGCATGCCTTTTGTTTAGCTTGTGTTAGCCCTTCAAGTGTTTCAAGGACTCATGATCGGTGTGAATCACGAACTCCTTAGGCCATAGGTAGTGCTGCCACGTCTCTAAAGCCCGAACCAATGCATACAACTCCTTGTCATAAGTTGGGTAGTTTAAGGCTACCCCGCTGAGTTTTTCACTGAAGTAAGCAATTGTTCGTCCTTCTTGCATAAGAACGGCACCTATACCAATACCTGAAGCATCACATTCAATTTCAAACGTTTAAGAAAAGTTGGGTAAAGACAACAAATGTGCGTTAGTCAGCTTCTCTTTGATTAATTGAAATGCCTTCTCTTGTTCTTCTCCCCACCGAAATCCAACGTTCTTCTTGATCACTTCGGTAAGCGGTGCGGCTAAGCTACTAAAGTCCTTTACGAACCGCCGGTAGAAACTAGCAAGTCCATGAAAGCTACGAACATTACCTATACTTGTGGGGCTCGGCCAATCTTGGATTGCACGTACCTTCTCTTCATCAATCTGTATTCCTTGTGCACTAACAACAAATCCCAAAAATACAAGCTTATCGGTGAAAAAAGTGTACTTCTTTAAATTAGCAAACAACCTTTCTTTCCTTAAAACATCTAAAACGGATTTCAAATGTACTACATGATCGTCTATGTTTTTGCTATAAATGAGTATATCATCAAAATAAACAACAACAAATCTGCCTATAAATGCACGTAAAACATGGTTCATAAGTTTCATAAAGGTGCTCGGAGCATTAGTCAAACCAAAAGGCATAACTAACCATTCATTCAAACCATATTTTGTTTTAAAGGCGGTTTTCCATTCATCTCCTTCTTTTGTCCTAATTTGATGATAACCACTTTTTAAATCAATCTTAGAAAATATGCAAGAACTATGTAGCTCATCTAACATATCATCTAAGCGTGGGATAGGATGACGATACTTTACCGTTATGTTGTTGATGGCTCGGCAATCAACGCACATTCTCCACGTCCCATCCTTCTTAGGTACAAGTAAGACCGGAACTGCTCATGGGCTCATGCTCTCCCTCACGTGCCCTTTCTCCAACAATTCACTTACCTGCCGTTGAAGCTCCTTTGTCTCCTTGGGATTGCTCCTATAAGCTGGTCGGTTTGGAATGGTTGCATCGGGAACAAAATCAATTTGATGTTCAATCCCTCGGATTAGAGGTAACCCATGTGGTGTTTCCTCGAGGAAGACATCCTCGTACTCCTGCAAAAGAGAAATAATAGAACTAGGCAAAGCAAGGTCAAGTTCGTTAGTGTTTAAAAGTGCCTCTTTGTACAAAAGTACAATCATCGGCTTATTTGAAAACATTGCTTGCTTGATCTCGCTCACTTTTGCATAGAAATTCTTTTGTTTTCTCTCAAGGGCCGAACTTTGATTTTCTTTTTCTCCCTCATTTTTCTCGACCTCTCTCTGATTTTCACTCTTTTTCTTTTGTTCACTCTCTTTCTTTTGATCACTCTCCTTTTGTAATCTTACTTGATCCTCGTATACTTGTTGCGGTGTCAATGGTACAAGAGTGATTGATCATTGATTTAGTACAAAAGAGTACTTGTTCGTAAAGCCATCATGCTTCACTTGCCTATCGAACTGCCATGGACGCCCTAGCAATAAGTGTCCCACTTGCATCGGTACTACATCACACAACACTTCATCTTCGTATTTACCGATTCGAAATGCAACTAACACTTGCTTGTTCACCCTGATCTCACCACTATCATTTAGCCATTGCAACTTGTACGGTCTAGGGTGCTTTACCATGGGCAATCCCAATTTCTCCATCATAATTGTGCTTGCAATATTAGTACAACTACCACCATCAATAATCACATTACATACCTTGTCTTTAACATAGCACCTAGGGTGAAAGATATTCTCCCGCTGTATTTCATCAACTCCTTTTACTTGCAAGCTCAATGCTCTCCTCGCCACCAATGTCAATGCGCCAGGGGCTAAATACTCCTCCTCGGAAACATCCTCTAATGGCGGCATGTCGTCGGTGTCGGAATCTTCATCATCGGTCACAATTTCACCATTGGCTTGCAACACCATGACTTGCTTGTTTGGACATTGACTTGCTATGTGACCCCTGCCTTGACATCTAAAACATTTAATATCACAATTCCTAGAGGTAAAGGCTTCGGTTTTACCTTAAGGAACGTGGCTGGTGGTCATGGACTTGGGCTCGAGTTTGGGCGTTTGTGACTTGTCCAGCGGCTTAACATGACTCGATTTCCAAGAGGTAGAACTAGAGTTATGGCCTGCATGTGTCTCATTCCCTCTCTTGAGTTGTTGTTCCACTTTGATAGCCATATGCACCATATCTTCCAATTCCACATAATGCTGCATCTCTACCTTATCATGGATCTCCCGGTTTAAGCCAAGCAAAAATCTAGCCATTGTAGCCTCCCGATCCTCCTCTACATTAGCGCGGATCATAGCAATCTCCATCTCCTTGTAGTAGTCCTCTACACTTCGACTCACTTGTCTAAGACCTTGTAGCTTTTTGTACAACTCTCGGTAGTAGTAACTCGGAACGAATCATTTTCTCATCACTACTTTCATCTCCTCCCATGTGTCTATTGGGTGTTCTCTATTCTGCCTCCTATTTATCACAAGCTGATCCCACCAAGTAATAGCATATTCAGAAAATTCAATCACGGCTAATTTTACCTTCTTTGTCTCGGAGTAATTGTGGCAATCAAACACGAACTCCATCTTCTTCTCCCACTCAAGATATGCCTCAGGATCAGACCTACCTTGAAATGATGGAATCTCCATCTTAATACCACCCAAGTTGTTATCTTCGTGATTCCTAGCTTCTCTAAATCTTCCTCCAGGTCTCCTATTGCTAACAATGGAATCCCGATCTTCTTCTTCATCAAAACCAGACCCATAATGCTCTTCATCCTCCTCCCTCGATGGAACTCTTTCCCTTCTACACAAATTACGACCGTTTTGTGGTTGCTCCTCACATCTATTCTCCATTTGATCTATCCATTCGTGAACCTGCGTCATCTCCATCTTCATCACACGCCTCATCTCACTCATCATGGCCTCCAAAAACGCTTTCAGATCAGCCAATTTTGTATCATCTTCGGCAATGCTCTTACCACTATCGTGAAGCAGCATGATTGCTGCAAAACAAAGGTTAAAAGAAAAAAAAAAAAAAAAAAAAAAAAGGAACCTCACAAATCACTCCCTTACGTGTTTACACTCAAGAATGTGGATCACTCTCCACTCATGTTTCACTCAAAATAATATGGCTTTTATCCTCTAATGTTCTCACCACTCTTGCCTTTTTCCACTCAATAATTCTCTTTCAGTTCTTTTGAAACTAAACAAACAACTCAAAATTTCCAGCAACAATTCACCAAGAACTAATCAATGAATCTCAAATTGAACGTAAAGAATATGAAAATTTTTAATTAGAATTAGAAGGAATATGGCAGTTTTGGAATTTTGGAAGCACAGAATAGTGAAAATTTTTTTTTTTTTTTTTTTTTTATGATCAGCAACTAGCTTTTGAGAATAATGAAATAAGATTTCAAAATAACTAAGAGATGTGAGACCAAACCAATAGTTTAGACATCAACAAGACAAACAAAGATTGAACAGATAGGGTAAAGGAAATTTGGCTAAGAAGAGATAAATATGTTAAAGGATAGGCAAACCTGAACTAGAAACCTTGCTCTGATACCAAATGATGTGAACCCCGTCAAGAATAACGAGACCCAACAACGAAAGGGAACCCAAGATCGTTCTATGGACAGATTCAAATGGGAGACCTCGACCCGTTGTTTATGACAAACAAGAACCTCGGTATAAGGAAGACGCCACAAACGGTGATGAAAACTTCGTTTGATAAGTCGAGATGAACGCCACGGGAATTCTCGATAAGTTCAAGTAGTTCTTCAAAGAATCAAAGAGAATAAACCTCACAAGTTTTATCAATAATATCTGAAAAACATTTACAGACTTAGATGACTATTTAAGGGCTCCTTAAAACTTGACAGATAAGAAAATATATTCTAAAATAACTCCTAATTGATACCTAACCATATTAGGAATAAGTTTGACCTAAAAAGCATTAAATGCACCTAAAAAGAAGGAAATAAATCACATAAACCTATATTCATCAAAAAAAAAAAAAAATCACATAAACCTATAATAACGTTTTTTTTACATAGACCCAAAATATTTCATGCCAATTCTTAGCCTTGACCGGATCCTTCTAGAACTTGAATCAAGGTGACGATTTCTTTGTTGCCCACATGGATCATTCTCAATAGGCCTCCACGAATTTGCTTGAGCCCATAACTCTTGGATGAGTCCGTTGAGTACATCCTTGAACTTCTTTGCTCGTGCTCTTGTAATCGGCTCAATTGGTACTTGAACGAGATCCTTCGAAGCGGTGCCTTGATCTCCATCAATCTCTCATTCCCTAGCACCTTGTTTTCCTTCCTTGCCACAAATTAACTCAATACTGAGGCAAGTCCATTTCTTCAATGTTGTTATAAGTAACACACACCAAAATTCAACACTGGATCTTTGGATTGGGGGATTTGAATCTTTGATTATTTTGTTAATTGTTGTGACACCCTCTAAATTTGGAGGGATTGATTAAGTTAACCTAGACTTCCATGCCAAGTTGGATTCTAGATCTCAATTGTTTGTATGTTTAGTTTTAGTTTTATTTTGTTTTAATTTTTATTTTTCTAATTAAGGCCATGTGGCATCCCAAGTGGCCCAAAATTATTATTTTAATATCATTGTTAGTCATGTCAGCTTTTTTCATCCATCACTTAACGGCAGAGACTACATAATACCAAAAGGTAAGGGAACAATAAACTGACACAATTGAAAAATTAGGAATTAAATTAACATAGAGTGTAAAGGCTATGGACTAAACTCGCAATTTACCCTTTTTTTTTTAATTCAATAGTAAAATCACTTATAAATTGATTCATCACCTTTTCTTTTCTTTTTTTTTTCTTTTTTTCACTTTTTCTTTTTGCATCACTTGTAAATGTGTGAAAAATATTATACCAAAAGTGGGGTTACCCGGTGCAGTTCGATATGATTTTTGGCTATATTTAGCAATGCTTTGCGCATTACGACTTGCCCATAAACCCTCATCGCATCAGACCTTAATAAATCGGTCACTATGTGGTGTGAAACGGTATAATTTGATCAATTTTCATATATATAAATATATATATATATATATATATATATATTTAAATATATATAATATATAATAAATATAAAATAGAACTTATATATTAATAGGTGTGGTGTAGGTTTTTTTTTTTTTTGCAGTTTTCTAAAAGCAGAACTGCAAACCACACATTTGCAAGATGCAAGTGGGGTTTTGCACCTCCACAATGGCCAACGGTGCAGTGACCACACTTTGCAGTCGATTATGATCGGTTCATGTGCATTCAAAACCATTTGTGCACAGCCCTACCAAAAGTCGTGTACCCTTAAAATTTCTTTTATTCCTTTTTTCGTTAAAATCTGAATGCAGACAAAGATAAGACAGAAGCTTAATTAATTTGGGCCGCGGAACAATTAGGGGCATCATCTAGTTTTGCGAGGCAAAATCTAGATATTGATTTGGACAGTTCATATTCCCAAATCCGAAATGTATATTATACTCCTATGTAATAAAATTTAACTATTACAAATAAATTATCGTAAAAAAAATTACAAATAATGGGATGTCAAATGTCTAGCTTACCACTGACTCTTGGTAAGATGGTCGTTAAATAAGTATAAGTGTTTGTCAGGTGTGAGGGGTAAAGGTCAAGTTCAAGTCTCAATGAGAGAATTTCATATACATATACACTTAAATTAAGTTATAATATAATTTATATTTTGTATTTAAAAAAAAAAAACCGTCAGGCTTATTTATAAGGTAAATCTTCACATCTTTCCCGATCCAAACAATTGTTCTTTATTAGAGCATTAATTAGCATCAACACTTGTAAAAATATGTCATTTTAACACATCAAAAAACTATTTTATCATTTTAGCACACCATTTTACAATACATCATACATCATGTTTTCTATTCTTCAATTCAATACATTAAAATAATATATACAATATATTAAAATAATATTTAACTAAAAACTCAGCCCAATGCAAAACACAACCTAGGTAACGGTCAACAACCAACAACTACCACCACAACCAGCTGCCACCAACCAACAGACACAGCCACAACCACCACACAACCATGGCATTCTCCACAACCCAAAAAACAACTCAAAACAAACCCAAATGCAAAAACCCACATAGCAACATCCAAATCCACATTCACAGCAACAATTGGAACCACCAAGACCACCAATATTAGCCATCGCACCCCAATCAAAATCAACAAATAACCACCAAAATAACACAAAACAACAACCCAAAAAAACCATCACCACAAACAACCACCAACCCACCACATTCACTTTTTAAAACCCATCCCAAAAAAACAAAACAAAAAACCCCCCAACAAACCCATTACTCGCTAATCAATAGAGAGAGAGATCCGACAGCGTAGGTTTGGCTTTGTGAGTTGGAGGCATGGCAAGGTGGCCAGTGGGCCGAGGTGGCGAGCTGGCTGCGTGGTGAGTCTGTGAGTGTAACTATTAGAGGAAGAGAGTGAGAGGGTAAGAGAATGAGAAGCTGAGTGAAAGATGCACGGGACAGAGAGAGATGAAAAATGTGTAAGAGGAGAGAGAAAAAGAATAAATTTTTTTTTTTTTTAGCATTTGTGTCCATATCATTTCAAATTTGGAACGGTACTGTTCATCAATGCTAAATTTTTTAGCATTTAGAACATCTAATGTGAGAGATTTTTTTGTGTTTGGTGTGCACACTTGATGCTAGTGCTCTTAGAGCATTCCTGGATGGGAATTGCCAAATAAATAAATAAATAAAATCTATTTCACAACACTAAAAACCATGTTATCTATTTCACCTACCCACTTAAACATCCCACATCCTATTTTTTGTTTTGCCTTATAAGCATATTAATATAATCATTTTTTTTCTTTCCCAATTCATAAACAAGCAATAACCACTGCCACAAAACCCAGTATCCCACACAAACTTGTAACCCACAAAATGCAACAACCAACCCACAAAAACCAAGCAACCATTGCCACTGCAATCAATGCAAACCTACCATCGCCCAAATTGGTTTGTACTATGGTCGTAACAAGCCAATTTTTTATGAACCCACCCCACGCCACTGCAACCCATGCCACCCAAATCAATTCGCAAATCCACTGCACTCTGGCTTGCAAACCCATCCAGTCTATCCAGATCCCCAGTTGCGCTACCAGAAGCCCTTGACCTTGCATGACGCATAGCCCCATCTCCTCTATTGTTGGACACGAAAGATTTTTCTTTGTTGATGTAATTGGATTAGAGAGAAAGAGAGCAAGAGAGAGAGTGATGAATAAAATAAGAAAGGAAAAGATTTGCATGTGCTATAGTGATAATCTATTTTTAGATGTTATTGTATGTAGTATGTGATGAAGATTTGAACAGTGATGAAGTACCGTATGAGGGGGTACTTTTGTGTGAATTTGTGTATTTTTTTTTAGAAGAGTGAATTTGTGTATTTAGCACTCTATTTTGCATTTTAAACGCCTCTTAAAATTGTAAGTAAATTATATAATTTATTTTTTTAGTTTGGGATGAATCAAAATTAAATCCTAAATGTTAAAAAGTTTTTACATTAGAATCAATATACAAATTTATTTTACTTAATTCATACTCTCAATGAATCTTCATTAACTAAAAACACTTCAAATTTGTTTGAGTCGATTTTCAGGAAGGCCAATAAATTAAGCCTAGCAACCCAAGTTCAAAATAAGAGGGAGTCTAGCCCACAACTCACTCTAGTATCACCGAGGCTAGTGGTGCATAGAAAAAAAGAAAAACTATACAAGTGCTTAAGCTCATAATAAAGACAAAGAAAATATTCATTTAATGTTAAATAAATTATACAAATAATTGCCTTCAATGCTACATAACGAAATGGGGAGATTCAGGGAGGTGATAAAGAAGAGAAAGTGGGCACTATTTGTTCCACCACACAGAAAAGCACTATTCTTTAGGCTACTGTATTTTCCCTAAGTCAGAGTAGTAATGCATTTTACGAGTCACGTACTTAGGTTCAAGACCTGAGAGACTTTTTGAGAGCGGAGAGTTGAATTGAATTACACCCCCCCCCCCCCCCCCCCCCCCCCGGCGCCCCGCGTCTCTCTTAGGTTCTATGTTTTGGGGATTTAAATCAGATTAAAAGGCACTTATTATCCATCTCCTCATAAGAAGAATCAAGGCTTTTTGGTTGTTGGATTTTAGAGTTTAGACAAAATGGCAACTTTGAGTTTTGTGCTTGGTTGGATAAGAGGGTTGGCTGCTTTAATGATTATTTTGGCAAACCTTTGACCAATCTTATGTTATGTTCCAAGCTTTGCTTAAAGGAAACACCCCTCTTAGGAACCTGCTAAATTTGTGGGATGTGATCAGAATGCATTATATACAACTAGCCTATTTGTTTTAGCTTAGGTTAACCATCCATATTTTGTGGCAAATAGGGCAGCTTTAATTACTGTTTATTTTTGTGTTTGTGGCTAGAAAATGGGCCATTGGATGAACCTTTAACTTCTACAAGTGTTCTAAGCTCACATTGTGAAGCACAAATCTAAGTTCAAGAATAAGCCCAAATACCCTATCCCAAAAAAAAATAATAAAAAAAAAAATAGGCCCAATCTCACTCTCCAAACCACACTTCTTCAATTTCCTATATAAAAAATACATGGCTTGGGCCATGTATTAAAATAAATGCCGCAAATAGAGATATTAACCCCACGAAGAATTTGGGCTTTGCTTCATGCTAGATTGTAGGATATTTGCGAAAATGTCGATCAACATCAGCCCCCGAGACACATGACTCTTGCAGTACACAAGTGAGTTGATAATTTTCAACCCAAAAAAAAAGGCCAAAGAAAATTTTCAAATATTAAGTAAATGTTTGCACAAACTCAAATCTCGCATTATAAATTTAGATTTCCTAAATTTTGAGTGTCCAAGTTATTTTAAATTGTATGTTTTGCATAATAATAGACCAAAAATGTGCAAATGTTTTGGAAATTATTTCCTTCTTGTTTTCAAACCATATAACACATTGCTTATTGTTAAATTGTATGTTTAACCATATTTATAGCCACTTGTAACTAATACATAGTACTTTTAATCACAAACTTTTAGATTTTTTTAAAACCCACGGTTCAATAAACGTCCGAATCAACATCCTTTTTGTCAAATTTTTTTTTTTATACAAGATAGAAAATTTCTACTCTAACTTAATCTAAATGTATATGTGTGTGAAGTTCTCTCCTAAAGACTTAAACCCCGACCCTTACCCCCTACACCCTTGTGGAGAGACCACCGCACCAAGGGTGCACGATGGTCCTTCTTGTCGATTCTTGAAATTGGTTTTGCACATTACTTTTAGGTCTATTGAGTTCTATTTAAGGGTGTCAACTGTTAAATGAATTCTATTTAACGATTTTTTTACTTCTTTATCACGCTCCTTCTCTCTCCTCTTCTTCTCTGTTCTGTCCATATATGTCTCTCTCATCTCTCTCACTCCAGGTTAGATCCGCGAGTGGAGGAGTACAACTACTTTGGGTCTAGGTTTTGAGGAGGACGAGGTTGTTGTATGTTCTGGGTTTTAATTTGTGGAGGAGCACGGCTCCTTTGAGATTGGTCGATCTGATTGTTGTGTTGGTTGAGGTTTGGTGACGGTGTCGTCATGACTGTGGTGGGTCGTCGGTGCTGCTGTTGGTGGCTCTCTTTGTCTGAGCTGTAACTCGCTCAAGGTGTTGGTGGTTCAGTCAAAGATCATCTTTTATTTTCTGATTATATCGATGCTTGCTATATAGACTTGCTAAGATACACAGATGATAGAAGCATTTGGACAAGTGGGAATTAAATTTGGAAGAGAAGAAAAAAAAAATTCGAGAATATAGTTTTTTTCTTTGGTTGAATACAAGCAAAATTGAGTTGATATTTTCATTTTATATATGTAGCTATTGATTTCTTTAAAATTTTATCTTCTACCCATTTTTTATCTTTCAAGTTTTCCCCCTCTATCCATTCTTAATTTCTTATCCATTTTCTTGTGTTCAACTGTGACCCTGTTTAAACATTGTCCAATAGCAATACAGAAGAAGGTTTGATTTCTTGGAATGGGTCACGAAAATTTGAAGATTCAATTTCTTGGTTTGGGTTTGATTCAATTTCATAGTAGTGTCATTGCTAGTGCTTGGTTTTTTGTTTGATTTTGTTACACTCCAGTACTTGTTTTTTTTTTTTTTTAGAAAGAACACTGTAATTTTATTCAAAGGATGCCAAATCAGCTGGAATTACAGCAGAAAGATGTGGAGGAACAGCCTCCATCCACATCGTATACTCTTTAACATGTCTTGCATGTCTAGCAGTGTTATGTGTGGCACAATTGCCCTGTCTCCTAACATGACTATAACTCACATCAACAAACTGACTTGACAAGCACTTAGCTTCCTCTATCAGGTTTCCAAACTCAGCATGCTCCATGTTGTCCCCTACCAGAGCATCAATGGTGATCTTGGAGTCCCCCTCAAGGATGAAAGACACTAGACCAATGTCGCTAGCAAATCTCAAGACTTTTATTTATGCGAGAACTTCCACTGCAGTGACCGAGTAGGGGAGCGGGACCTTATCCGCCATTGTAGCCACCATGAGTCCCTTATCATCCCGAATCACAGCTCAAACACCTGCTATGTCGTTCTCCCTAAACATAGCCCCGCCAAAGTTCACTTTGAGTCTCGGCCAGGGTGGAGGTTTCCATATGACCCGTTCTGAACCTCAATAGGGTGGGTGAGGGGGTTTAGGTGGAATGGAGTGAACATAAGCAGCTCGAAGTCCCTCCCTACCTGAATCCCCATTGAATCGTGCAATATCTGCAACAATATCCTTTATTTGAATTTCAAATAAAGTATCAGACGTAACCCCCAAAGGAATTAAATCATTAGCCAATCTCGTAGCTCCATCATTATAGCCTGTATCCATTGATTCCTGAATTTCAGCTGGAGACAGCTGGCTCGAAGTAGAATCCAAGTTTGCTGGGATAACTGAAACCAAGTGTAACGTTTCCCTCATAACTGTTTCATCATTAATGTGACTTACACCCTCATTAATGATTGATTCCCCTTCAGTTTCCCTACTCGCCTGATCTTTCTCTGATCTGCCCTCACCGGCTTCTGTCTCAATTCCTTCCAACTCCATTCTATCCGAATAAAAAACTTTCCGCGTGAAAGTCTGCTTGTGTTCATAGAAACCCGGCACATAAATACCTTCCTTCCCATGCGTCGTGAAAAGGGTTGATAGAAATTCACCGAAGCGTTGTTCCTTAGAGAGGACAAAGCCATCAATTTCCTTCTCTGATAATGAAAGTTTTTTCCACTGACTAGCCAATTCCTCCATAGTACAAGATAGAGTGAAAAGTAGAAGCAAGAACATAAGAAGTATTTCCGTGGACCCCTAAAAATATATATATATATATATATATTACCACTAGCTCGAAAGGTAAACTTGTTACCTTAAGAGAACACACTCTCCTTCTGAAGAAGGGACAGAACACTTCTACTGCCAAAGAAAAAGAGGGAAAAACCTCTATTTCTTTCCGACAGAGAGACATTTTCAAACTCAGTTCACCTGAGTTTAAAGAATGTAATGATCTCCACTCTAGTACTTGTTGATGGGAGTTTTGAACATAGGTTCCAAATATTAATTTACACAAAACTCGCCCTTTTTTATCATGTTTTCACTTGGTTTTGTATGTGTGTGTGTGCGTGTTTTTTTTTTTTTTTTTTTTTTTTTTTTTTTTTTTTTTTTTTTTTTTTTGAGGAGAGAAACATAAAATTTGAGTTAAAATACATATTTACCTTCTTTTCTTTTCTTTTTTTTTAGCAAAGGTGGGTTACAAGAGACAAACAAAAATTATTTCAGATGGGTAAAGTGACATTTTTTAAACCATGAGTAGGCAAAGTGATTACGGGTTAAACTACAAGTGGATTTACTGCAACTACCTCTTAATCATTTCTATAAAATTTGGGTATTGCTGTCATACATCTTTATTTATTTTATACTTTATGCTTGTCATTGTTTGGTACTCATTAGGGGTGTTTACATGTCGTGTCGAGGTAAGGGTATTTGGCTTAATGGCTCAACCCGAACATGACTCATTTAATCGTTGTGTCATAACCCTTCAACCCTAACATGACCTATTAATGAAGCGAGTTGACAAGACACGGCCCACTTAACACGCCTAATAAGCGGGTTATATTAAGATGACACGAATGTGAAACGACCCATTTCAACCCACTAAATATTAAACAGGTTAAGTTATCACAAATTCAATCAATCCATTTATCCCACTTCAAAAACCTATCAAAAAAAGAAAAAAAAATCGCTTTAAAAAAAACACCGGATTAATGAACAACAAATTTAATACAAACTCATAACATCATATTCAAAATGCCTATTACGCATACAATTTGAAAGTTAATAATAACATCAAATACTTAAAACTCATCGTCCAAGAGTTTAAAATAACATCAAAGTACTTACTAAAAATTAAGTCCATAATATAGTACCATCCATCTAGAAATAAGTTCTTTACATTTCAAAAGAAGTGCATATACTTCAACCCAAATTCAAAATAACATAGTTAAACAAAAACATAACATCCACCTAACTTGCTAAATACCAAGTATAAAAAAATATAGCATAGTTTATGTCTCTCTTATTTTCTTTTTAAATTTAAAATATAGGTTGGATGTTGCCTCATAGCAATTTTTGAGCACATGGCAACATCTTATTGGGTTTAGTACAGAGGACACTGGACCTAAGTCGAACATAATTTATAAAAATCTTATTAAATCTGGTGAGGAGAAAGACAAACTGGGAACCCTTCTGCTGGCATAGGCGCTGCTTTGAATTTCATTTTCTCATTGGGGAGAATTGGTTCCCATTGAAACATTTTCACCACGTAATGGAGGAAGACAAGAATAGTCAATCTAGCATACTCATGTCCGGGGCACATTAGTGGTCCTACCCCAAAAGGAACATGTGTGTAAGGAGAAGGTCCATTTCCTTCGAATCTTATGGGATTAAACCTTTCTGGCTCTGAGAAGTATTCAGAGTTATGATGGGTAGAACCCACACCCCAATATAGCTGAAAAATAAGTACTTTTATCAGCAGGATGAGAGTAAAAATAAATTAATTAATAAATTGTCATAGAAGCCTATGGTTACGTGTTGATAAATTATCGTTTGTCTAATTACTTAATCATTATTCAGACACATACCTTCCACCCTTTGGGAATGACATAACCTACGAAAGTGATATCCACCTTGACTTCTCTGAAAGCACCTTGAACAATTGGTATATGCCTCATAACTTCATTCACAAAGTTCCAAGTGTATCTCATTTTCTGTATGTCATCAAAACGTAGTACTTCTCTTGGCTTCATTGACCTCGTAATTTCCCTTTGCTCTATAATGCGAATGAAGTTTTATGAGCTTTCTTTGTTTGCTTATGTATGAATTAAAAAATTAAAACTTCATGAGAAATGCGTAAAGAAGAAAAAAAAAAGTAAAACAACAAAAATGGAAATATTACGGAAGGGTATACTTCTTAATTGAAAGATACCTTTTAGAACTTCATTGTAGAGGTGAGGCATCTCTGATAGATATTTCATAGCAAAAGTGATTGTGGCAGTGGTAGTCTCTTCACCCCCGAATAGAATTGCCAAAATCTTGTCTACAATCTCCAATTCCGTCATGAATCCATCATCAAATGGCACAGCAATCATCTGTGATAGCACGTCCTGTGTTGGAGATGCTAAGTTCTTTGCTAAGGCTTCCCTCCTCTCCTTAATAATCAAATAAATCTCTTTCCTAAGAGATTCCATCGCTCTGGTTGCACGATGAAATGGTGTACCGGGGATGCTTAGAGGTACCGATAGTATGCCATCGGTTAGATTATTGAAGTGGTACAAAAGCTTCAAAACTTTTTCTGTGTCATTGATGCTCAAAAATAAATGACAAGCTAATGTGAATGTGTACATTTTTACTAGAGGATACACCTTGACTTCATTTTTGCCTTCCCAATTATTCTTTAATTGGTTTCTTGAAATTGAGTCAATTGATGCCACTAATTTTTGAGCCTCATTGAATTTGAAGAACAAGGACATAAGCTTCCTGCCCTTGGCAGCATCATGTTCAATGGGTACAAATTCCATGGAGGGGAAAAGCTTTTGAAATGAGGGAGGCCACCAACGTATGAAGAACTTGCTATCGTTTGAAAAAATGAATCTATTTGCAGAAGCACCAGAAAAAACAATGAAATTCTCACCAAAAATAGAAGTTTTGAATATTTTGGAAGAATATTTGGTTGTTCTCTTAGAGATAAATTTATGATCTATAGCTCCCTCACGGTTTGCAGCCAAAAATTGAAGGGTTTCACCCATTATTGGCCAACCAAAACTTCCTGGAGGGAGTGTTGGCCCGGTGCCAGTGACTTTTTCTTTGGTTTTATAAGCGAAGGACCTAATGCCAAGAGAAATGGAAGCAATCAAGAATAGGGAAATTAGAACGAAGAAGAAGAGCTCCATTCTGGGGTGGTGAGTATGATAAAGGTGGTGTCTCACATATATACTAACACTACATTTAAAGAGTTCATAAAAATATATATATATATATATATATAAAAATAAAAAAATAAAACACTTCATTTAAAGAACTTCCCCAAAATTAATTTCCGACTCTCTACTTTTTAGTACCTAAAAAGACTTTGGTAGTAGTACCTTTCCTTTTCGGGTGTTTTTTTTTTTTTGGGTGGGAGGGGGGGGGGGGCGTGGGGCGGGCTCCACTGTCTAGTACACTACATGACTACAATTACATAACAATAAATAACAAAATATATTACATTTTTTAAAAGAATTTATGTAAGTTTTTAGCATTTTACATCTTATATTTAGAAAATAAAAATACCAAAATGTAACAAAGAGGATCTTATTTCTAAAAAGTAAAATAATAAATCCACATACATAATAATAAATTTGTACTAAAATTTATTATTATTTAATATTTTAAAATTATATATTAAATATTATTGTACATTTCTTATATATAATATTATACTATGTAAGTCATGTAACTATGAAAGTCGTTCTCAAAAAAAAAAAAAAAAAATTGTCATGAAAGATTACAATGTGGCACTCTACTCTCTAGTACTATTTTATTTTTTTTGTGACTCTCTACTCTCAAAGACTCTAGTAGTAGTACCCTTTTTTTTTTTTTGGTGGCTCACTACTCTCTAGTACACTCTACAAAACTACAATTACGGTTGTATTTAAGTATCGCTTATCTTCTGAAAACTGAAAATATTGTAGCAAAATAATTTTTAAATATGTAAATAATATTGTGGGACCCAAATTTATATTTAAATTTGTGTTTGCATGACTTTTGTGGATTCGTAAACAATGCCATGGGACCCACATTTTTTCAGCAAAACGTCCAAACGCAAACTTAAGCTTGGTTTGGATAGCGCGTTTGTGCGTCTGAGTTTGCAACTTTCAGCATTTTCCATTTCTTTTTCTTTTTTCAAGCCGCAAGTTTTGACTTTTCTACCATGAACAGTGCACCCATGCACTGTTCACAGGTCCCACAAACTTCACTTTTCAGTTACTTTTTCATTAAAAATGAGTTTCACGGCACTATTCACACATTTAAAAATTATCTTACTACCGTGTTTTCAATTTTCAGCAAAAATAAGTTGTATCTA
This sequence comes from Quercus lobata, assembly GCF_001633185.2. Taxonomy (NCBI): domain Eukaryota; kingdom Viridiplantae; phylum Streptophyta; class Magnoliopsida; order Fagales; family Fagaceae; genus Quercus; species Quercus lobata. Next base: position 8,026,609 of record NC_044914.1, read on the forward strand.
AACAGACCTTTAAACGCTATCCAAACTTACACTACGTGAGTGTTTGGATTACAAGGAAACACTCACTAGCGTCTAGTGTCTGCATTTTAGTAGGTCCCGTGCACTGTTCACGGAACCTACAAACTACCTTTTTCAACAAAAACAACTTTAAAACTAGGTCCCACGGCACTATTCACACATTTAAAAATTATTTTGTTACAGTATTTTTAATTTTCAGTTTTCAGCAATAAGCAGTATTCAAACACACCCTGCATAATAATAAATAATAAAATAAAGAACTCTATTAACTAGGCAAGGTGGCAAATCCATTAAATACCTATCTACCTCCATCTCTTCTTTTTTTTTCTTTTTCTTTTTTTTTTCCTGAATTTGGTTTGTAAGTTGTAACTGTGGGTGGGTTTTTATTTATTTTTTTGGTTGGGCTGTTAGGGAAAAGGGGCCAAGGTTTCAGAAGAGAAGGGCCCAACCCTTAAAAAATAGTCAAATTATACCCTATAAAAAATTTTATTTTTTGTGCTGGGGGCCGAGCCCCCTCCTAGGTCAGCCATTTTCTAGCAATCTGCAAAAAATTGATGAAACCCATTTGTTTGTAGAAATCATCAAATTTGCAAACTACATATGAACGATACAATATGCCATTCAGGGGTGAGTTTTTGTTTTCTTTGGTGATTTTTATGGTTTCACGTTCGAGGCTAGGGTTTGTTTTCAGTTTTTATTTTTTTATTTTTTTTTTTTTTTTTTTTTAAAAAAAAATATATATATATATATATATATATTAATTTTGGTGTTTAAATAATAATTTCAGCCTAAATGGAAAACAGTGCTTGTTTGGTATTTAACCAAGACTAAAGGAAGACTTTGATTAAAATAAGTTTAAACTTAGATGACTCAATTATTGAACAAAGTAAAGTTAAAGGCCTAAAATAAATTTCAATCAAATTTATAAGGTGCCATTTGTAATTGGGTTTTACTAATGTATGCCCTTCGGGTAGGGGTGGCAAAGTAAACTCATACCCATTTGCCCACCCAAACCCGTCCATTCTAATTAAACCCAAACCCACCCAATTATTAGTTAGGTTAAATGGGCATCAACCTAATTAGACTCAGTAATTATTGGGTTTCAACTAAAAACTCATTGAGGCCCATTTAACCCAAAAATAATATACCCAAATTCAACCTAGCCCTTCCTATAATATTAATAAATAAAAAATTTAAAAAAAAAAAAAAAA